>NW_006263761.1:208074-212683 GCF_000469605.1 Apis dorsata | reverse complement strand
GCCACAATGGCGGCGATCGGACGACGAAGATTCACGCGAGGTCCACGGTGATTCCAGCGTGCAGCCAGCCACGTGATAGGTGGTAACTGGTAACTGGTACCTGGTGATTTGTAACTGGTAGCCCGTGGTGCCCAGCTAATCCCACAAAGAGCGCCGATCTTTGAAATTCTGGACAATTTATCTCGTGGCATACTACACTGTGCGCCAATCCCCTGCGCCGCCATTGTCGCAGCCAGTCGGAAACGAACTTGCCATTTGAACATCGGTTTTCTCTTTTTCTTTGTTGAGTTCACGACGATGGTGTGTTGTGGATTGATTCTTACATAAAAATTTTATCGTTTGTGGTTGAAATGAAACGAAAACATACTTTTTGTTCGAATTATTAGATTATTATAATATCATTTTTATATACTTATTTTTGATATAATAAGAGATAATAATATTTATGTTTATTTTTGTTATAATATATTTTCCATTTTTTGAGTTTTGAATAGTTTTTAATAATTTCTTCGAAAAATGTTTTATCTTTTCGATTAAAAATATTACTTTGAATTTTAAATTTTAAATTATATACATTTATAATCTTTATTTTCAAAAATTTATATTATAAAAATTTTGCAATGAACAAAATAGCCCATAATTTATTGACGTTGAATATGAATAATTTGTTACACATGATATATTAAATTATTTATTCTTTTGCTATGTACATAACATTATAATAGAAAAAAAGAACATTTTATTATTTGTTGATCATTTATTTATCACAAATTATATAAAATTACATATTATCTATTTAATTTTTCACAATAAATTGCAAATAATAATTTTATTTTAAAATTTTGTAATAAATTTTTTCATTTTTTTATATTCCTTACAACTGAATTACTTTTAATTAGAAATTAATATGCCATTTTTAAATTAGTATAAAAACTTGTTTCTGTTAATAATTGTCATACTAATTGTAAGTTTATTGTATTTTAATGAACACAAATATTCGATAACCTCTATTTTAAAAATTTTATTAAATTAACTTTTTCCTACAAAAACAAAATATTTTCTTTTCATAAAAATTTCGAATATAATCGAATCTTATATAATAATAATTTGAATAAATTTCCATACAATTTCAACACAAAAATATATGTTCAGATCATTACAATATAAATTTATCAAAAAAAGTATTAATTTATTTATCAACTCAAAATTATATCTATTAACTTGAAACGTAATTAGTCAAATTTGTGATAAAATTTCTGCACATATGACGACCTAATCTCAGGAACAAAGTTGAAATTTTACAAAAATTTTGTTTTATCAAAGATTTCGAATAAAAAAAATTTTAAAAATAAAAATTTGATGTATAAACATATTATAATAAGGATTAATATTTTTTTAATTTTAAAAAATAAAATTTATTGCCTTTTTTGAATATTTAAGACAATTTTAATAACACTTTATAAGTAATTTATATAGTATATATTTTATAACATTTAATAATATATAATTTTAGACTTATTTGCTCAAATATATAATATAATATAATATTTAGAAACTAATATATTAATATTGACTTATGCATGCCAACATTGATCATCACTTTATTGTTAATAATATTATTAATATAAATTTAAAAATGAACAAAGAACATTAGGTTAATTTACTATCACAATTAGATATAATAATTATAAGTGCTAAATAAATATAATATAGAGATTGATATAATTTCATTCGCTATGATCAATAATTCATGAAGCAAATATCAATAAATGTATGACAATACTAGAATATGTTGATTCTGGAATATTGTTGCTCATGTTAGAAGTTAACTGACAATTAATTAGTTATAAAATATAAAAATAGCAAAATATTTAAAAAAAGATAGATTACTCATATAATTATTTCGAGGTATTAGATAAAAATTTAAATTATAGAAGTAAATTTCAATACTTGACTCAAATTTCTGATACTTGAATTTTAGTCATAAAGATAAAATAATGCGCCTAAATGTTTGCTAAATAATTAGTTTTATACAGAAACTTTACAAAATTTGTTATAAAGATTTGTATATTATAGACATTTTTTTTATTATATAATATGAAAATATAATTTTTATTATTATTATATTTCAATTTCAACAAAGTAACCTCAACTTTTCATCTTTTCTTCCAGAAAATGACACACAGTGTTATCATTACAGCATTCTCGCAGTAAGGGCGAAACGGAAACGATCGTGAGCCCCAGTATGGTGCGACAGAGGAAAAAAGTGGCCTTTTTTTCCCGGAATTATCGGCCTCGACGCGTTTTTGCGACGTGTTGCGCGCGCCTCAGTCGAAATTGGAATCTTTAAGTCCTCGTGTTTCTGGACCCCCGCCGATTTCTCCTTTTCCTTTTCCCCCTACTTCTTTCGACAGTGTCTTCTCCACTGATCTCGCAGATAAGATTTCATCGAAGGAAAATACGAGTAGTCCCTCGAGAGTGGTTCTCGCGCGTCAATGCTCCCCACGGATACCGTGAAAGAAATTTGTAATCGAGTTTTTGCGAATTTTAATTTCTGAATTCAGCTTTTGATGTGTGGAGAATCTGGTTTAGATTATCATTGCACGTGCACAATATTTTTTTGGAATCGTATGTGAGGATAGGTGATTTATTTGGTGATTTATTTTTTTTTAAATAGGCTTTAATGAATTTGATCCGTTATTTCGTTGTTGTAAATTATTCGAATATTTGGAGAGGGAATCTATAAATTAAAAATTTATATTATTTATTGAGGAATATAACGATACCGTGTTATGAAAGATCGAATATAAAAAATGTATTCGAACGATAAATTATGTTTTATCGAAACCTATTATATAAATTAAAAATATAAAAAGAATTTCTGTGATTTAAAAGAATAATTTATTATAATATAATATAAACGTGAAGATTTTGAAAAAAGTTGGAAGATAAAATAAAAGAAGGATCAAAAGGAATATGTATTGAATAAATCTTTGGAATTCTATAATTCTTTTAATATAATTATCATATTAAAAAATCAATCAGTTAAAAGAATAAAAATAAATTAAAAGAATTATAATATAGAATTAAAAAAATAGATTAAAAGAATTATAAAAATAGATTAAAAAAATAATTAAGAAATTTAAAATGAAGTGATATAATTTCATTTTTATATTATTTGTTATTTAATTTATTAAACTTTTCAATGATTAATTTTCAATGATAATTTAAAGTCGATATTTCTAATTATAATCTTATTGTAATTATAATACTATTTTTGAAAAATTAAATGCAACACTTATATTTTAAAATTCTATTTAAAATTCCAATATTCGAATATTTTCTGTATATACCTTACCAAAATCACTTCAAAATTTATATGTATAATTTTAATACATATAATTAATATATCTTATTATAGTTACAATATTACTTTTAAAAAATCAAGTGCAATGCATATATTTTTACTGTTTAAAATTCCAATAGCAACAAACTTTCCGATACTTTCATTATCCATTATGCGTGTTTAAAGGTTTAAATCCACATCATACATCATACAACGTCCCTCAAGGAACGTTCAAAAGAACTCATCTCCGCCTCGACTTTCTTTTCCAACGAAACGAACAACCGGCATCGCGACGCAAGTCGCGTGTTGCACGTAAGGCCGTGTTCACGTAACGTTCGTCTCGAAAAACTTGCACGCCTGTTTGGTCGTGGTAGTAATTTCAGCCCGATGGCTGGCGTGGGGGCAGGCGCAAAAAACCACGCGTCCGACAAAAGAAGGCCCCGATACAGGCGAAATTACCTTCCGACAACCTTACACGGCTACGGATCGGGGAGTCCCTAATAAGGGGCGACGGTATAAATAAAGTCATTTGCGGTAGTCGTCGTTCGCGCCGGGCCTCTTCGACGAATTGGCCCTTTCGTCGCGTTCGACTGTTCGCGGGCCTCACGAAAATGCCCCGTCGCGAGATGGAGGCACCGAACTCCGGCCCCCTTGGACAGGATCGGTTTGTTTTGCGGATTAGCCTCGTTTTAGCCTTGCAGGCCATGGCTCGCGCCGCGACGAATCGAGAAACGGGGACCGCTGCACGTCCCCGCTTTTTGTGCACGCGAGAATCAAGTTGTTTTCGTTACAGTGGCGTAGCATGATAACTTTGAGTGCTTTTCGAGATTGACGGTGATAATTATATTGTGAAAATTATAGTAAGAGGGAAGTGAAGTTGGTTTTTTCAAAGAATAAATTGATGATGAAATTTCATAGATTTTTTCTTTATTTAAATTTATTTAAATAAAAATGCTATCAAAATTGGTTTTGATTTTGTTCCTTAAATTTTGTTAATGATTATTTACTTAAATGTTTATAGTATTATATAGAATTTGTGAAATTATGAATTGTTAATTGTCTTATAGAGCAGTTCTTATAAGAAAATTTATGTAATTTGAAAATTTTAATTTTAATTTTAATTATTTTAATTTTAAAGATATGTCTGTTGTAAAATATAATAGACTATAAATGATATAATTTCTTTTTGATGGAAAAATTGTTTAAAATTCTTTTCAAAATTTCAATATTCTTTCATATTTTTGCTAGAGAATATTTTTTGGA
>NW_006263761.1:204505-207250 GCF_000469605.1 Apis dorsata | reverse complement strand
TAATATAATAATTAATATATATTAATTAAAAATATATTAATTACTTTGAATTATTTTGTTACATAATATATATTTACATGTTATATATTATATATTTTCAAATTCATTTTCTATGAAATATTAATAAATTTCTTAACCAAAGAAATTAAATAAAACGATCAATTAGTATTATTCACTTTTATTAAAATTACACATAAGTACACAAGATACTAAGTATACAAAAATTACAATAAAATTAAGTAGAAGAGATTCTCTTGGAGACATTATGTACAACAGAATATATTTATACGTATTATCATATTATATATTATATTATATTTTATATTATGTATAATATATATAAATCAAATATGCATACACATGCGGTATGTATAATGTAAAGGAGTAATTTCATTTTGGACATAGAAAAAGGACAAATTAGTAAGTTTCGTGTGATAATACAAGGTACATACGAGGTTCGTTCGTTTTCTTCGTTTACGATCACGGACGTTCATTAGTTCATTTGGTTAAAACGCACGATCTTACGACACTGAGGGGAAATAATTAACAAAAAAAAATGTATATATATATGTAAGAAGTATTATCGTTAATGATACACCTGTCCTCCGCTTAATAGATCCGCTTACTCTATTTATTGAGCTGAACAAAATAAAAATCAAGTTAAATGCATGTGAGTTATGTAACACGCTCTGCTCGCTCTTCCTCGAGTTTGATTTAGCGACGTTACCGCGGCTTCGTCACCATCAAGCACGATTCCTTCGAAGTCCAATTGACCATCGCCATTTTGTCCCCTGAGGTCATGTTTAATTGACTATCGCAGAAAATAATTAAAATCGATGGATAATACAAAACTAGAAAACTATGAATTGGCAAAGAATATCAAAATATTAAAAAATAATATATAAATCAGAAAAAATCAAAATCGTGGTAAAATAAAATTGTTCTTATAAATCAAAATTTCAAATATAATCTCTTATTTTACAATTTCATTAAAAGTTATCAAACCAAGAGATACGATATAATTTTATCCAAAGCTTTATATACGAATCGATTGAGAATAAAATAGTAAAACGATCAAATTATTTATAATATTATAATTAATAATTCTATAAAATGTAATAAAATTTAAAACAAATAGTTTTCAAAATTAATTTCACATTGAAAATCGACGATTATAGATTTCATTTTAAGAAAAAAAATTAATTTTGATATAAAAATTGTTCTCTCTTTAAATAAATGAAATTTCAATTATAGAAAGTTATAAATTAATACGATTATTTAAATTTTTAAAAAATAAATATAGAAAGTATAGAAAAGATGTTCGGCAATTTTTTTTTCTCCAAACAAAGAAATATTACATATTGTATAATTATTTAATAATATTTTGCTTCCTAAAATTGAAATTAATATCGTTATAGGTTTCTGGGTACAAACTATGTTCTCTAAAGTTTTTTCCAGATTCGATCACCGTACAATCAAGGATAATTTCATAAAAAAACATAGTTTGTACAATGAAAATTCTACATATAGTTATTAAATTATAAAATAATTAAGATGAATCTATCGCGCGAAATCATGAATTAATAAATTGACGAAGCCGAGCAACATGACACGACCCAGCAGAAAATAGACTAAACAAACAAACAATATCAACAATTAATAATAATGTCCGCCTCCGTGGCGATTCGCGCCCTTCGCATGACTTATGACACTGTGTTGAATCACGCGTCGATTCGCGTGCAGCGTTTGCCGAGGACTATGGAAACGCTTATAGAAAATTCGATTATACTATTCGAGAACTATCATTTTCATTCGTATTCGTGAAATAACATTGTCATGTTTATTTTAATCGTATTTGAAAATTAAATCCTTTTTGATATCCTTGGCTTCATTTGTAACATTTCACTTTTGAATATTTTAATTATCGTACATTTATTATTTAAAGTTATTAATAATTCTAACTTTTTTCAGAATTTTTTGAAGGTTAGAATACTAATAAAAATTTTAAGTCAATAGAATAAATCCAAGAATATTAGAAGGCTAATAATCAAATTTTAAAATTTCGTTGTCAATAAGTTTCTGGATACTTATTATGTTATAATAAGGATAAATAATCGTTGTAATTACAAAGTAAAATAGATAGCTATTGTATGTGTAAGTATATTATAAAAAAATTACGTAATATTTTTCAATTATCTTATTATAAATCTATTTTCTTAAACTTCTTAAAATAATATAGTATCCAGTTACTTATAAACAGGATTGTATTGATTATTTATATTATTATTTATAAGTAAATAATTCTAAAAGAAATTTTACGAATACTGATAATAAATAAATAATAATAGCGAACATCTCGCCACGATAATCAAACTTCTAAAATATTGCGTTCGAGTCCTGGGCGATCGATTGAAGAAAGAAAAATATAAGAATGAGAATAGAAGAGAGAGAGAGAGAGAGAGAGAGAGAGATATGAAAACGATAATCGGAAAGGCGAGAAACAATTTCTCTCGCGAGCCTTCCTATTCATTGGTTGTATTTTGGCACGGGAATGAGTAACCAGCGCATCTCTTTGAATTTGATAAAATTATATTCGCGTTATGAATATTATAATTTGTTTTCTATCGACGGCAAAGAGAGTGCTTACTGAAAAGTTAGATTATATAAAAATCATGCGAGTATAATAAATAAATAGAGGAAAGCGTTGTTCACCAATTTATCTTTTTTTTTTTAAATTAAAATTAA
>NW_006263761.1:202333-203985 GCF_000469605.1 Apis dorsata | reverse complement strand
TATATATATATATATATGTTTTTTTCGCTTTCCTTTGAATAAATATCGTTTTAATTTAATAAAATAGACGATTAAAGTTTCTCAATGAGAGAATAATTAAAGATATAAAGTTCCTGATTCATTTGTTTGGATTATTTGTCAGGATAATTTGTTTAAAAGTTGTAAGATTCTTCGATTCAGTTGCGTCGATGAAAAAGATTTTTCTTTTTATTTTACTTGCTCGGTTAGCGAACTTGTGGAAGCCGGCCAGCGGTTACATCCACAATCCTCCGTCGGATTTCCTTTATTAATTGCATAAGGTGTCTAGAGAGAGTCAAAGTTTGATTCTCGATCGCTGGTCTGAAAAAATTGTTTTTCATAATTAGATATTCGTAAAAAATTGTTTCAAATTAAAATTAAAAAAAAAATAATTGAAGATTTATTGATATAAGAAGGAAGAAAAAATGTAAAATTGGAATTCAAAAAAAAAAATATCAATGAATATAAATTTATTAATTACGAAAGAATTATAAAAAATTTATTTTACAAACTAAAAAAGTGAAAAAGGAAAGAAAATTGAAATTATTTATTGGACGATTTAGAAGTTATTCAATAAAAGTAAAATTTAACCTATAATCAATATAAATCAAATTTTATCTAAATTAATGTACAGTTAACAAATAAATTAAATTATTATTTTCATGTATATATTATAAATTTTTTTGTAGTATTGCATACGAAAAATCATTTATATTATATATGATATATTATATTATAGAAAGATATAGAAGAAATGAAGAAATATATTGCAATTATACGCAGATTTTACTTGCTAATTACTTCTAATACAGATTCATTTTAGAAGTTTATAAAAAAAATATATTCCTTTGCGATAAATAAATATTGTGTTCTTAAAAATATCCGAAGTGTTTCTACATCTAATACATTAATATTTTTAAAAACTTTAATCATATCATTTTTAATGTTTCATATTGATTATCTTCAATTAGTTATTCAATTATATGATCATTTATAATTCATATACATAAACAAAAGGAACAAAATTGAAGAGAAAAATATAAAACTCAAATTTCGTTCTTAACTCACCCTGTCCGGGCTATAAAGAGGCGGATGTTGCGCCGGAAGTCTCAGCGTGCTTCCCAGATCCCTCTCGGCCATTGTGTGTCCTTCGCTGGCACTGTCTCTTGTGTCTCTGTTATCTCTGGCATCCTTAACGCTATTCCTTTTAGTATCTGCGACTTTCGTCAACGGTTGAATCGTCGTTTCACCGCAGGATCTGGCCAGAGTCGAACCAGCTTCGCCTAAATCGAGCCTCAACAGCTTCGTCGGTGCTTGGATGGTTGTCTCGCCACAGGAACGAGTCAACGTAGAGCACAAGTCACCTTGGAGATCCCCGGTTCGCAACACTTTCGTTGCTGTTTCTACCGTAGTTTCGCCGCAGGAACGAGCTAACGTTGAATCGGTGTCCATTTGACGAGTTACCGTCGCGGACACCTGGAAAAATATTTTTATATAAAAATTATATCGATACAGATATTAAGAAATATTTCAAACAATAGTTCGAATAATTCGAAAGGAAACGTTATTTGATACGTTATAAGAGATTTTTTTTTGTTAAATTAAACTATAAGAAATGTGTAAACGTCAATTTT
>NW_006263761.1:183880-202147 GCF_000469605.1 Apis dorsata | reverse complement strand
TTCTTGAAGAGAACTACAATTTTTTTAAATCACAGTTAGTTATTAAAAAAAAAAAAAAAAATCAGTAAATCACTTATGTCAAAAAGTTCTATTTATTTTACTATTTTAAGTGAAAATATTTTTGTTTGATGATTTTAACATTAAATTATATAATACAATATAAATTATATAATTCCATAATAATAATGGAAAAAAATGTAAAATTATATATTGTTAAACTGATTATTATATTAATATTATGAGATATTTTGATTCATGTGAATTTTGGAAACAAAACTGTCTATATAACATTATATATTTTATTTTTCAATATTGTAATTTAATATTTTTTTCATTATTTATTTATTTATTTTTATTTTTTTCCTTTTTTTATAACATACTCAATATTTGATTAACATACTCAATACTTGATTAACATAATCAATACTTGATTAACATAATCAATACTTGATCAATTCTAATAATTATGACAATAACACAAAGAGAAAATTTTTAGAATTTTAATAAACATTAATAAATATCAATTTCTTGGAAAAAAATAAAAAATTGTTAAAAAATTGATTCAGTAAATGATAAAAAGTACCTGGAAACCAGCGCTAACAAGAGCTCCAGTTGGTGCAGCTGGCGCTCTGACGATTTGTACATCAGCCTCCTTGCAATCCTTCGCGCTGGATACACTTTGCTTTCTGTTTCCGGTGTTATGCATGCCGTTCTCGAGATAGTTGAGCAGCTTGTGTTCTTCTGTCGAAAACGTACTTAACCCGGACTTGTAATTCTGCGGAGATTGGGGCGCCGATCGATATTTGGCACGAGGGATCATCACTGTCAACGAACGATCTCTTTGTTCATCGTTCACTGGCACTATAGCGATTTAAACAATTAAACAATACGATAAAAATGTTTTAATATTATACAAGCAAACCTAGAAATGAAATTTCATAATTAAACGAAATAAGACTAAAATATCTTTATTAAAACAAATATATCTATTAATAAATAAGATTCTATTAATTTGGATAATCAATAAAAAAAGTTTACAAATATAAATAAATAAAAATGATGCTTATTCATAACAATTAAGAAACATTATTTGTTATTATAATGTAATTTAAGATTTTTAATTTCTAATCAAAATTTTTTAATTTTTTTTGTATATTAATTTATAATTCTTTACTTTCTTGTAATAAATAATTTCTTTATTTATTAAAACTTTTTAATATAAGAAAATTTATAAATTTTTTTTTCCTATTAATTCCTCATTTTTGTAATAAATAATTTCATTTTTTTCTTTAATAAAAAATAATTAAAAAATAAATTTCGAAAAATATTTACCTGATGCAGGTACCATGGTAGCCTTTCTCGGCAGATGTCTAGGTTTCGTGCTGATCTTTCGAGCAGGTCTTTTGGTCGGTGGCAAGGGTGCAATCATCTGTGGGGGTGGTGGCAGAACATGCGGCACGTGGTGTGGAATTGCTAGATCCGTCACGCTACCCTCGCTACTGGTATCCCCGCCTGTTCCAGGAATCATGGCCCTTCTGTCGCCAGTTCTTCGTCTCTGACTTGGTTGACGAAAACACGCCATGCCGACGCATACCGCCAAAAGGCCTAGTAATATTGCACCGGTCGTAACCAGAGCTATCAATAACACTGCAAACAGATTTATGGTATAATATCATATTGCAGTACTTTTTAAAATATGAAATAAAATTTTCTTATTACTTTTTATTTTAATATTTTAAAGAAAAAAAATAGATGGTAGATTTCGTTGTTATATATATACAATGTATTTATGAAATATATCTTTTTATTTTTTATATTTTTAATATTTTGAATTAAAGATAAAAATGTATTAATATTTGTGTCTACGAAGTTTTATAATTAAATTAATATACATACATTTATTAATTAATAATATACGTTTTTCTAAATACACTGAATATGAAATATTCGTTTTAAGATAAATATTATAAAAAAAAATATTCTTCTAAAAATTGTTTGATATAAGAATTATACAATATTAAAAAATTTTCTATAAATAAATGCATAGAAATGGATAAAACATATGAAAGTAATATTTGTTTTTTAAATAAAAATCATATAATTTTTTATCAATTCATTATTATTTAAAAAAATTAATTACGTTATTTATATTGAAAATATTACAATATTAAACATTTTCTAAACTATTGATTTTTCTATATAAATGATTTAATATTTTTAATTTTTTTTAGAATTAGATTTCATAAGAAATAACGAACTGCGAACGAATTATGGAAAAAAGTAAAGAAAAAGGCTTTATTAAAGAAAGTAAAAATTTCATATGATTTTTATATATCTATTCAGAAAAATTAATTATATTAAATAAATTTTTTAAGAACATTTTTTCATAACATTCATTTCAAAATAAAACAGATATTTTATAATTCAATTTTATTCTCAATAATTGAAAAAATCCATTTTAAAATTTTGCAAAAATATATGGTATATCAATTTTTTCAACTCGTTTTAACAATTTTATAAATAGCTATTATTATTCTAAAATATAAAAATTTTTACTTATGTCATAATTTTATCATTTAAATGATAATAATAATAATATATTGATGAACAGAGATTAATTTCATAATTCAAAATTTGATAAGCTACTGTTTATTGATTCATTTGATAAATAAGTTTTAGGAAATTTATTAATTTAAGAATTATTATATGTATATGTTTCATAAGAATAGTTGTATTTTTATCTTCTTTAATTCATATAATATAATTGATTGAAAAAAAATGATGATCTATATTCTATTGTTATCATTGCTTAATTTTTATTAATTTTAATAAGAATAGAATATTTTATGAAATTCATATGCTCGTAAAATATATCATATATTTAAAAAAAATTTTAAATTAAAAATCGATATAACTTTTTCAGTAATTCAGGAGTAATTTAGCAATTACAGTTTTTTTTATTTTGAATAATGTGCAAATTTAACTATTTATTTTCTATATTGAGACATTGCAAGAAATAAATTAAGAAACGAATAAAATACAAATATATAAATTCAATTACATAAATAACAATTTTGTTAGCTTTTGTAAGATTAGTTACTATTGTAAGATTTGCAAAGATAAATTTACCTTTGAGATTAACCTGACATCGCTGACCACTATGCCAAGGGAAGCACTCGCAGACTTCTTGACCATTAGTATTCATCACGCAATGCCCTTTGTTGTTACAACTAGGACAACCTAATGGCGCCTGAGAGCAAAATCTTCCAGGATATGCAGGATTCTCAGACAAATCTGCCCAACCTTCTTTGCAAGAACATTGATAAGAACCTCGTAGATTGAAACAGGCTGCATTTGGCGAACAATCATGATGAGGTCCTCCATTTTCCGCTATGCATTCATTAAAATCGATTGCTTCAATCTGAAATAAAAAATTTTTATCTATTAATGATTTGAATCTACAATTTTTTTATTTTCATTTTAATATCTAATTATAAAATGTTTTGTATGGTAAGTAGAATATAAATATTTATGCATTGAAATTTTTATAAATATATATCAAATTTATATTTAAATAGAGATGAATTTTATTTCTTATAGATAATATGTATTTTATTTTCAATATTTTACATAATTAAATTTTTTATAAATGCATAAATATTCACAATATAAAAATGCAAAAACTTTCGAAGATCGTTTACAAAGAATTTAAATCTTTTTGTTGATTTATTCTCTCTCTTTTTTTTGTTTGAAAAAAGATACTTACTATGTCAAGATTTTTCGAAGCAAAGACTTCAGTGCCTCCTAAACTATAGTTACTTCCAATCAGATATTTTCGAAGTACTTCCTTCAATCTCGTTTCATTAGCATTATCACTGAGTTGAACGTGGAATTCTACTTTCGTTGGATCAGGTGTGAAACCAGCTATCTTCAATCCCCTATAGATGTCTCTAAGATCACTCTGCATTAGAGTCCTGTCTAAAGCGTCTTTAGTAGGGCCTAGTAATTTTCTAAAAGCTGTTGACGTCGAATCATTCATGCTGACTTCGTAAATCACTGGCTCGTGTCCGATTCGATCCAATCCAACTCGTAATGTGTAGGTATAAGTGGCTATAATCATAGATTAAAAAGGAAAATTAAATTTGAAGAAATTTAGAAATTGATAGTAGATTAAAGTCAAATAAGTATAAGAAAAAACGAAACCGTATCCATTCGTATTCTTCATTTGTTCTGTCATCAAATTTTGTTGATCAAATCATCAGATCAAATCAGGTAATAAATTGACAATGAAATGTCAAAAATGTTTTATTTCTATCATGAAAATCTAAACAATGCAATGCATTCTGTCGCCAATTTATATTCAATTATATGAATAGAAATAAAATAAAACGTTTCTGACACGAATTTGTCTTTAAAGTGATCTGTTATATTTCTGCAATCAGTCTGTTAAAAAATTCTGTTATAATCATGTATCAAATCTGTTGCCTTTCTGGTAATAAAATTTGGTGTCAATATTTCGAAATGTATTCTAACAATGGATTTTCTTATTAATTTCGTATATTTCTTCTTTGTAAATTCAATGATTCTCTAATACTCTCTCATAATATATATATAAAATGTAAATCTCCCACTAATATGTGAATCGTAACTTAATCAACTTAAAATAAATTAACTTGAATAATAATTTGAATTTACGTTTACAAGGTCGATCAGGGAACATTCTCGCAAAACCTGGTCGACAAATGCATCTCATTTCAGTTCCAACTTCCGCACATATTTCAGCCCTAGAGGCTCTACATTCAGGAGTACATTGATTGACGATAGGTTGAAGAGATACTACTGGTGCTCCAAGAATTCCACCAGCTAGAACTCTATGAACTTCGTTTCCAGCTGGATCTTGTTCATCTCTTGAAATATCACCATATTCAGTTTCCACCTAAGAAAATATTCATATTAAATAAAAAAATTATTATTATTTTCTATAAATAATCTATAATAAGTAGATCATTGTGTTTATGTATTTATACGAAATTTAAAATTTTAAGCAAAAATAAAAAAAATAATACAGAAATAATATATTTATAATACAGAAATAATATATTTATAAAAATGTAAGATACTTTAGAAGTATCAATTCTAAATATTGAAACAAAAAAAAATTGATATAAAAAAAAATATTATAAGCAATTTTGCAATAGGAAATAAAAACTTAGAAACACAAAATTTAAGATGGTCATATATTCATATTATTTAAAAATTCACAAAACTTAATGTAATGTAATATGTAATTAATTTAATTAATATGTATTAATTAATTAAACATAAATATATTATTTATATATTAAATATTGCATATTAGAAATTTTAATACAATATAATAATTTATTATATGCTGATATGAATTTGTACATTATATTTCAATTGTTTATTGAAAAATTCAATAAAATACCAAAATTAAAGTTTCAATGATATTTTTGCATTAATTTTTATATTTTTTTCAGAAATTATTAGAATTTCTCATATAAGTCTTTTATAAAAATTCTATAAATAATATACATTATTATATACATTATAATATATGCTTTTTTAATTTTTAAATTATATATAAATATATAATTATAAATTAATTTCTGCGATTTAGGAAAATATAATACTAAGATTAAAAGAATATTTATATAGAATATTTATATATAATATTTATATAAATATAATTTATTTCTTACATTTACCTCTTCAGCACCAGGTGCCGGTGGTTTCTGGTCGCTCATCACTACAAAGATGGAATCATTATCGACAACGTTTTCGTAGGATGATGGTATTCTAGTCACCACCGATTGCAAAATCGTTGATGTAACTGTAGAAACGACGCTAGTTGGACGTAATAACGTTTCTGTCACCGTTTCCACTGTGGTTGATGTCAACGTGTGGGTAAGTAGTAATGTTCGAGTTGTAGGTGGTGAACCCAATACAGATGTTTCCGTTCTCGTTACCGTTGATGTCTGGAATCGTGTTACCTGTATGATAAAGGATTGTAACAATGATTGAACCGTAATTTTTTTATAATTCATTTTTTTCCCTACAAAAATTTGTTTTTTAATTTCGTCAAACTAATTTTTAAATTTTTTAAGAAAAATCTATTACTTAACATTATATTTTCTTTTTTACTACTATTTAGATTTATTACAGTATATTATTTATTTATAATATATTTATAACCTATAATTATTACTACTATAGATTTTTGAATACTATAATATTTATATTTACTATAATTCAATTTTCAAATAATTAGTAAAACATTTATTAACAGCTTCACTTAGATTAAATTTATAATTCTAGATCTATATTTTTTATTGAAGAATATTGTTATTCTATCAAGAGAATTAATTTATTTAAAAATTATATGGAAATTAAAAAAAATATTTGATTTCTGAACATCAATTTTAACAACGAATATCGAAATGATTTTAAAATATCTAATAATTTTATCTTAACTTCTATTCGAATTAATATATCTCTCACCTCTTTAGGCTTCATACGCATAGTCGTTGTTGTTTCATTAGCAACTTTTCGTATATTGCTGACACTCTTTGTCATGTTGATCATCGATTCGTTTCTTCTGTTGATGTTTTCGAACAACGTGTTCGTCACTTTTGTTATCGAGCTGTCGACCCTGGTGACCACACTTGGCAATTTTTTCAAAACTGTCTCGTTCTTTCGTTTAATTTCCGTCACTGGTGAAACGATTACCTTCGAAACTTCGTTCTTCGTCATAGTGGATTGCGACTCTTTTTTCTGACTCGTGCTTATCACATGAATCAAACTCTCCGTAGCTTCCACCTTCGATGATGGTAAAACGATATCGTAACTAGACTCCAAAAATACTGGATGTTCTACTCGTTTCACTGGATTTCGTGGAATATCGATATTGTGAGATCGAGTTGGTTCCACCTCTCTAGTAGAAGACGATTTGTTTGGTTGAATGTGATCCATTTGGACTGGTCTTAGCTTCGTTGGGATTACTAAATTCGTGGTTAACATCGCTGTTGGTTGCACTGATATTCTACAAGGTTTCATCATATATCACAATAATATATATTGAAAATTCAAAATTGACGATATATTAGTTGAAAAAATATTTTTGAATACCTAGATACAGGTCTGGTGTTGAATGGTCGCACTGTGTATATGCTAACATGCTCCGTCTTTCTAGTTTCAATTGGTCTAAGTATTTCAGGCACGTCTATGACTACTGGAAGATCAACAGTGCCGTGTATGATAGGTATCTTCGATTCGATATCTTGGACCACTGGTATGTGAGATGTTGCGACAGCTGTCGCGATTTGAATCGATCCAGATACCGCTACCGCTGGTCTCACGGTGGCTATTTCGAGTGGTCTCGTTGTCTGAGTTACTGGTGGTGGAGGTATCATGTCCTGAAAAGTATAAAACTTATAATAAATCGTTTAAAATGCTTAAGATACCGATTCTGTTCAAATTTGTATCATTTTAATTGTCATATGTAAATCATTAAATCTAAATTTCAAATTTCAAAAAAATGTCAGAGTACAAACTAGATTTTTATACAAAAACATATTTTGATATTATTATTATTATTTTACACATATTACAATTAGTCAAAATAATATGCATATATGTTAAATATTTCAATTAGACTTTCATATTTCATTTGTATTTGATTAAGATATTATATATCGTAACATTTTCAATAAACTCAAATTGTTCAAAATGTAACATTAAAATACATTTATAAATATTATTACAATCGGTTTACTCTTAATAGATTCCATAGAAATATTCATATAAATTGTATTATTATTATTATTTACAAAATATTTCTAATAATTATGTAAAAAAAAAAAAAATAAATAAATTCTAAAAAAAATATATCTAAATTATATGTATATAATCGCAAATGTAAATGGTAATACGGAAAAATCAGATCATGTCTTTAATACTTCTACATCTTATGATATCAGAACGGTCATTTTCAGTATAAATTAATATTAACTAACAAATGTAAATATTTAAATAAATATTTCAATATGAAGAAATTATTTATGATTTATTGTAATGTCAATTATTAATTAAAACAAAATTATTAAATACCCAATATAAATAATGTTATATGTAATATATCTATTTGTGTATATACATATACGCATATTTTTTACGCATATTCGCATATTTTATAAGCATAAATTTCGTATGCTATAACATATATAATAGTTTTTAATAAAGCTAGCTGAAATGCCCAACTTTTAATAAAATTTCAAAAAATTTTCAAAATTTTGTTTAATCTAGCAAATTAATATAATAAATTTACCTGAGACAACAATTCCACGATGAAAGGCCTAGTAAGAGATGGTCTTGGGCTAGGAGGAACCATGCTAATACTGGGCAAAGGTGCAACAGAAGATTCCTTCAGAGGAATATATTTAGGAGGAGGCTTCAACCCAGATTCATTAGCAATAACGAATGAGAACTTATCTTCCGTAGGATTATTTGTTGTAGTAATATCAACCGGTGGAGGTGACAAACCGACAACATCTCTCGAAGGTATGGGTGGTGGTTTTAAATCTTCCTCTTCGTTTTTATTTGATTGATTGAGGCCAATCACAGGTCTTAATGGTGGGGGCATCATGTCTCTAGAAGGTACGTTCATTTCTTCCATATTAGTCAATATGTCTCCAGTGGACATTTCAATAGGCCTTATTCGAATCTTGTTTTCATGATTTATGGAATCATCTTTGTTTGCATCTTGGGTTGCAAAATTCGTGTGATAGGAAGTATCTATCTTCTCTATATTCTTTTTTTTGTCACTCGAATTATTCGTTGTGATCAGCATGCTTGGCGGTCGTTCAGTTTGCGTTTTACTATCCACTTCTTCGCCAATTGCCTCCACAGGCAGGGAGAATCTAATGTTTGGTCGAGTGTCAGATTTGTTATTAGCTGTTGAAATAGTGATTGGGTTAGGTACTTGAGGTTTAGGTTTGGTAACTATATGAGGATACTCTGGATGAATTTTAGTTGCTGAACTATAATCCTGTTGAATTATCACAGCATGATTCTTTTCTAATTTGACAGGATTAATGTTCGTCTGAGAATACTGACTTTCCATTTGATAAGAAATGGAGTTGTTTCTATAATGATTCTTCATAATTTCGCTTCTGTTGACCAAAATCTCTTCTCTTTTATCACCTGTTTTCATTTCATTCTCCCAATTAAAATCCATAAAACCACCTAATTGAAAGTAGCTCTGATTTAATTTTCCTGAATAGCTCAAACTGTTATTCCCAAATTGTTGTTCTGAGGTATCTGGTTTACTTTCATTAGGCCGATTCACATAATCTGGTCTAACTTCTGAGGTTTGACTGATGATCTCTGGTCTGGAATACAACACAGGTCTGGTTTCCACTTTATTTATAATAGGTCGTGGATATGATTTGTTAGGTTTGTCCAATTCGGGAACGAATTGCGGAATGATTGCTGGTGGCTTTAGATCTATAGTATCCTCATGTTCACGATTAGATGGAGTAGACGTTTGTTCATTCTTGTAGTTGATTTGCAGCATTTTATTTCCATAGTATGTCGATGGTACACCCTGAACTATATCGTATTCAGATGTTTCTTTCCATTTGTAATCATAATTTGACTCTTCGTGTCCAGTATACACACTAAATGGTTTTCCTTGAACTATTGGCATTTCATGAAGTTTGGCATTATAGTAATTAGGTCTATACTGTGTTTGAATCGATACGCCTTCGTTTTTATGCGCAAATGGAACTCCTGAATTAATCCAAATAGGTTTTTCCTTTTGATTTTGCTGAGAATCAATTTCACCAACTTTTCCTATCATCGTATTATCAGAGGCTACATAAGAATTCTTGTTTGATGATGTATCGTTACTGTGATCGTTAATCAAAGACGTATCATCTTTCGTTTTATCGTATTTTTCAATTTTTTTCACCTGATTATGATATTTGACCGGTTCAGAGGCACCACTTTCTGAATCCAATGTCTTCTCCGTACCACTGTACCAGGTTTCTTGGTTCTCAGACTTGACATCCTGATTAGGTGAAGCCTGATTGAAATTCTGCGTTTGAATGCTTGATATAACTGATCCATCATTTTGCTTTATCTTGAGATTCAAAGGATTGTGATACTCAATCGCTCCAGTGGGCACGTATTCCTCTGTTCTTTCGGTTTGTGGCTTCATCTGCTCTATGCTCGTTGGTCTCTTTTCAGGATAGAAGTGGGATGGCCTATTTTGAAGATCTGTCTGCTAAAGAAAAATAGAAAAATTAGAAATGAGAATACAAATAAAATTAAAATATAAAAATTAAAGAAATATAAATTTATATAAAAGTTTCATTTTACCTGAGGACGAGCCCCAAACGAAGGTTGCCTCTCAGTCACCACATCCCTTATCAATTCTCCAGGTATGGAAGTTGTCATTCTAGATGGTTCATGATGAATTTGAGAATTGGTGATAGGACGATGAGGAAGCACAAATGTGTTCGCGTTCTGTGCCTTCGTCGGAAGCCTCTGAGGTCCGCTATAAACTGGTTTCCTGCTGCCAGGCCTTTCCGGGTAAATCGGTCTATCCAGAGGAGGACGACTGGTTGTCGATCTCAACGGTAGACGTGGTCTCAACCTATTATTCATCAGAATTCTCGGTGGTTTCTTGTCCGACTTCCAATTGGAATTCAAGATGATTTCGTTTCCTGAGTCTGGCTTAGCCAACAAAATGTATCGATGTGAATTGTCTGATGGATTTGATATTTCCGTTCTTCGAGGCGGCGTTCCGAGCTCTACAGGTTTTGGAATTTTTGAATATTGTCCTCGTAGCGGTAAATGATTGTTTGAATGTACGTGAGGATGGATAGCAGGATGAGGAATGTTTTGAGGTCGAACGTTCACGGTTTCCGGTCTGTGATGAACCAGAATTTCTGTGTGCACGTGACCTTGGCCACCAAGGATACCCGAGTTGTCGGGATGTTTGATCAAATGCACGTCGGATGGCTTCTTTTCTGGCCTGATCAAGGATACTTCTAATTTATCTTGCGGTCTCTCATAATCGAAATGAGCTGGTGATAAAGAAATGGTTGCTGGACGATTGGAAGGATGTTTCTCGGATAAAGTCTTGAAGTTGAGTGGTGGCGATGGTGGTACCATATAATCTGCTGGATCCTTTCCATTAGTATATTGGGATAGATCTTCTACCTATAAGAATGTTTGGAATTTTATATTTTCATTCAAATTGTAAATTATTATATTTTATTTGTAAAAGTATATCTATATCTATATATTTCTAAAAATTAAAATACATTGATATTAAAAATTCACAATAAAATTTTCCATTTATTATTAAAAAGTTTTTTTTATTTTATTGATAATGATATAACATATAAACGATAATATTGATATAATTTTTATTGATTTTTTAATTATAAAGAAATTATGCATTATTCTATATAAATATTTAGAATATTAATATATTTGATTAATTTAAAAATCGAAACAAATAATGTAAATATGTAAATATTCGTCGAATTATTTAATATAAATAATTAAAATTTACATTAATGAAACGAGAAGGAAAGATCATTTTGTCTCTATCGGACTCTGTTTTCATATTGCTCTCATTTAACGTGAATTTGTTTGAATTAATGTGAAGTTAATACGAAATGTAATTTATATAATTTATAAGTATAATAGAAGTGTAATTTAATACATAAGTCTTAACCGACATTCTTGTATATTTTTTATATTTGTTTTAGTTTCTAGAATTCAGTTTTAGTTTCAGAATTCTCTAAAGATATTCTACGAATATAATAACATCTATATGATAATATTGATATAATTTCTATTAATTTTTTTATTATAAAAAAATTGAGAATTACTATTTCTACATAAATATAAATTTTACAATGTAATAATAATATTATCGTTCATTTTTTGTATAAACATTTATAATTATCCTATTCTTAATGCAATAAAATCATTTTTAATTTGAATGACAAGAATTTTTTTAAGTTCAGATATATATATTACACGAAATTTAAGTCATATGTTTAATTTGTTTAAAAAATTTTTGAATTTTTGAAAATTATATGTCCACTTACCCTTTGAATTCCAAGGAAACCCAAACCAACTTCTGATTCAGGATAGGGTGATGGATCGTCGAAATATTGTCCACTGATATGAGGTTCGTTCGTGTCACCGAATATTAATGCTTGAGTGCCACCTTGAGGAATTACCACATTGGCCACCTGACTGGGTTGGATATTAACCAACAAAGGTTGCCCCGTTGATCTATCGATGACGTGTGGTACTTGATGAACTATGGGCTCTGCTGGTGTTGGTTTGGATTCCGAAGTTTGAATGACAATTGGAGTTTCAGGAAGCAAAGGGTCTTTCTGGGCCCATGGTAGTCGCTTTTGTTCTTCGGATGGAACGGTTGGCCAAAGTTTATCTATCGATGGCTTTCCCAAATTGATTTTCTGAAATATTAATCATAATATAGAGTTGTAATTCGATTGTATTTAATTGATAGATCAAAATGTAGTATTTTAAAAAATTTGAATTTTTATAATTTTGAAATATAATAAATCAAAATTATATAAATTGAATTAAAATCAATTGAATCGAATTTGAATATGAAAATTAAAGCTTTTATAGTTTTGAGAATTTTAAGAATTCAATATAAAACATTTTGCAACTTAAAAATAGACAATAAAAAGATTCTAAATCTAATTATAAAATTCTTTTTTATTTGATATAGAATAAGATATGAAATGAACAATTATTCAAATAATTAAATTAAATTTTCATTTCATTTATTTATCGTATTATTATATTTTATATTATATTATATTATTACTTGCATAATAATAGAAAAATAAATTATCTTATTATTTATTATTTTTTATTATTATTCAAAATAATCATACATTTGTTAAATAATTCATTTTTCATATAAAACATTAAAATTTACTTGATTATACTTATTTTAAGTAAATTTATTTTTTATTTTAATTCTAAGTAATAATTTTTACTTAAAAGATCCAATCTTATTTTACACATAATATTGTTTTAATTCTAAAACTTAATGTAAACCACATCGTCATAATAAAACATAATACACGATAATAATATACATTAAAAGAAACAATATTATTACAATATTACAATATTAATAAATAAAAATTAAAAATTAAAAAAATGTGCATACCTGATCAAACTGAGGATGGGATGGAGGAAGCTTCAGAGGATCCTTAGCATTCCAAGGTCTCCTTGTCTTATCAAGACTCCATTCCGGTTCCTTTAGATTCGTATTCGGATTCGCATACTGTTCCACGTTAGGTCTATCGGGTGGCTTCAACAAAGGATCGTTCTCTAACATATCTTGTTTTGAACCAATCCTCTTTGGGGGAGTCGGTTGAACTGGGAGCAACTTTTGAGGTTGTTTCAATGTAGGATTCGTATCGATAGGCATAGAAATAGGTATCTTCAAGTGTTCTTCGTAAATCTGATGTGCAGGATAAATTTTTATCTGTGGACCTTTGTGACTCTGAAGGGTTTGCTGAGGCTGATTATCCCGATTGTTCTCCAGGACTTCGAGAACAGGATGGACTGAAATGTTGGGAACTGGTAACGGTGGTGGTTTCATTCCTATGTTCTCTTCGTCCTCTAAGAATGTTTGAGGCGGTCTTGGTGCCATTTTTCCTGGTTTACCGATGATTACGTCGCTATTCGCGGTAATTACTTCGCCTGGAGAAATTGGAATTCCATCTGCCAGACTAGATGCAACTTTATGACGTGTCTCTGCGATGTAATTGTGGTTGAGATTTGCCAGATGTGTACCTTGGAGAATTTTTATTATTATTTTATTATTATATTGTTCAATAACTGTTGAATGAAATTGATTGATATCTTTCAATGAAATAATTATTATTTTATTTATTTATTTTTGTTTGAAAAATGTTTCTAGATAGTATTTTTTTTTTAGATTATTTTTATATTATTTTAAAGAATTTTTATTATTACATCCAAGAAATATTTTCATATTAATTTTTTTTTTTAATTAAATGGAACAATTATCAATTTGAATTATTAAAAAAAAAGAATATATATTATGAAAAATAAATTATTTAAAAACAAATAATAAACTTTTAATTATAATCACTAATCACTAACTTATTTATCAATTTCATATTATAAATGAATTGTGTTTAATAATTGGAATCATCGATTACATCTTTTCTGTTTTATAAAAAAAAATTACCTATATTTTGACTTTCAGCAGCTTCAATGTCTCCATCAGCGAACTCAGCGACAGGTATGTAAATAGGTGATCTTTGCGTAGTGACTTCCTGCGTTTCCATCTGTGGTATCGAATCATTCCTTCGTGTTGCTGTGGTTTTACCCTGAAGTAGGCCAGCCATTGCAGTAATCACTGGTCCCAAAGCCGACAAACTATTGATTCCCAACGAGCCTAAGCTCAGAAGATTGCTCACTTGAAGATCACTCGTGTTTTGATTGACAGGCTTTTTGTTTTGCTCAGATTCTGCGGAAACTGTTACATTGCTTTCCTATAATTCAAATATAATCAAATTAAAATCTTATCGTAACAATTTTAATTATATACAAGAAAGACATCGATTATTCGAAATTTAATTATTCAAATTTGAATACATACATTTAAATTAACACATTTAACAATATTTGCATTATGAAATACGTCCTAGAACGAAAAATGATTAATTTACTTTTTGTATTAAATCTTATTAAGTATATTCCTTTAATATTCCTGTAATATTTGAAAATTGTTTATTTTTTAATTGTTTTAATTGATATGAAGTTTTTTAATTAAGTTTTTCGATTACCTGATTAATTTGTTCAGTAGGTTTCAGATTTGGTTCGTTAATAACCGGAGATGGTTCAGTAGATACGAAGCTAGACGAAATCGTTTCATCTTTCTGCACTTCTACCGAAGAGGTAGTTTCCGGGAAGTTGGTGCTAGTAGTAGGATCAATCTGGTCCTCCTCATCGAAAAAAATGATCGTCGAACCAGTGATCACGTTTTTCACAGGATCAGAATGATGTGCAGTTGTTAGTAAAGCGTTCATGTAACCAGCATCTAATAAACTGGGTGCTATCGATTCTGTTACCACGTTTTCTACAATGTGTGATCTCGAAGAGACTGTTGTGGAAGTCTCTCCATCTGGTCCCGCCTGAAAGCAAATAGAAATGTAATTCTCAAAATTTCTAATTTAAATTATCTATCATTTGACATTTTTTGGGTATATGAATAAAGTATCTTGTGACATAATATTATTTTTTCATTCGAATATGAAATGTTTTATCAAAAGATTTGTTTAAACTCTATCTCTCTAATCAAATATAGAAACCAATTATCAAAAGTTTATATCTTAATATTTTTTTGTAATAGTTTTTTATGTTTTTAAATATCAAAATTGCTAAACATGAATCGATATAAAGATGCTGAAAGAATAACGACATAAATGAAATAATTTTGTAATATTTTCTTTAAAAAAAATAATTCTTAAATAAAATATTTAAAAAAATAAAACATTAATAATAATAAAATAATAAAACAATAAAACATACATAAAAAAATTAAAAGTGAAATATATATTATAATTATATAATTTTTTTTTGTTCTATTATTTTTAAATTATTGACATTTAATATTTTTTTTAAATATAGTCAAATATTACACGTTACAATGAATCCATTTATTGATGATCTATTGTTTTGATGGGAAAACGATATATAAAAAAATAATTATATGTTCTTTTCAATATTTTCAAAAATTTTTTATTTGAAATATTTTTAGATTAGATTAAACAAATAGTTTAATCTAAAGTGAATTCATGTAGATGTAAATTCAAAATTCAATGATTCATCTTATAATTTTTATAATATTTAAATTATTTAATTTATAATATAATATAATATTTATAATATTATAATATTTAAATAATTTAATTTAATTATGATATTTTTAATTCATGATCATTATCGTTAATTTAAAGAATTTACTCTAATCATTATATAGATTTTAGAAACTTGTTCATTTTTCTGAAATTTATTACTTGTAAAGAAAATATTAAAAATAGAGTAAATTCTGTATACTTATATATAATATATGAATACTTGAATATTCAATTGTAGACATAAAACTTAAAAGAATGAAACATTCAAGGAATAAATTTTTTTTTATTTTTTCATACTCTTTAACAATAAATAATATTCAATTACATTTTAAAAAATTGATAGATGAAATATATTATCATAAAGGATATGGCATCACAATATTTTTCCTATGAATGTAAAGAAAAACCTATTAATAAATCTCTCTACAAATGAATTCTTAATTTTTTATTTTTCAACAAAATCTATTTATTCCATAAAAATTTATGCGTAAAATCTAAATTTTGAAATAGAAATCACTATATTTTATGACTGTAATAAACATTAAACTCACGATCTCTAATATCTTAATTAACCGACTTACCTGAAGTAATGTCGTAAAGTAGGTAAACGTGGTTAGATACGTCTTCGTGGCAAAGATTTGAATAGGTTCCGGAGTAGAATTCACCATGGCTGTCTTTGTGGTTTTCTTGACAGGCACTTTCTCCAACACAACATCAGTCGACGTCGCCACGTTCGTGCGAACCACTGTGCTCCCTTTCTCCAGGAAGGTATTGTAATAAGTATAGGTAATGTAATAAGTCTTCATGACGTCTGTCATGTTTTCCTCTATACTATCTAACGCTGTTAACGTGGTCGTGACACTGGTTGGACGAGGAGGTGGTGCAGATTCTGTTACTATGAGCTGAAAATTAAATGTTACCAGTCAATCTATTCATCTATCAAAACATGATTGGTTTATCTTTAAAAACTATAGTAATAGTTTATTTTTAATAAAATTTTTTTTATATTAAATAAAAAATAGAAAATAAAAAAATATCGACATAAGAAAATTTTTTTATAGAAAAAAATAAAAGATGATGGAAATGAAAAAAACTTTAATTTGATAACATTATAAATGAAAGTAAAAAAATTTAATTGAAAAATATAAAATAAATTAAAATATAAAAAAAAATGTATAATATTTTTTCATAAAATTTTTTTTATATTAAATAAGATTTAATATAATTATAAGAAAGATGATAGAAATTTTTAATGTAAAAAAACTATAAAAGTTGATTATTTGTAATTATCTATCTTTTATCTGTCAATTATCTGTATTATGCTGATTTCATTTAATATCAATAATTCTTAACTCTATTAATATCAATAACTAATTAATATCAATTTTTAATTGATTATATTATGTTTTATGAATTAATATCATTTTTAATGAAATTACAAATATTTTAAATTTTAATTTAAAATATTTTCTAATTAAAAGTAAAGTCAATTGAAATATAATTACATCGAAAAAATAATTTAATTCTATTTTACAAATAATAAATATATTAAATCTCATACAATCATCGCATTAACACGAACCTGAGTAATAGTATCACTGGTAGTTTTTATTTTAGTACGTCCATCCTCCATGAAAGTCTTTTCCAGCATCCTGGTGCTGAGATATGTGTTTGTTTCCGGTCGTGGCGCTTCCGATGGCTCGAGAATCATGTCCAGATAATGTTGAGGAGCAGTAACTGTATTTGTAATTACTTTAGTACTGCTTTCCAAAGCATCGTTTATATCCGAATGATCAGTGTTTAGTGTTAGATAGGTGTAAGTGGTTTTGAACACTTCTGTGCGTAATGTTGGAGACGCTTCTAATGTTACCGCTGCAGTTTCTGATCCAGGCTTCCTGTGACGTTCTTCAGTTGCCGTGTTTGCTATTACCTGAAAAAATATATTATAAGAATTTAATAAATTTTATAAAATTTTACATGATTGTATGAGATTTAATATATTTATTATTTGTAAAATAGAATTATAAAATGTATTTAAATTATTAAATAAAAATATTTTAAAAATATTGTATTAATTAATATTGAAGAATATTGTATTAATTAATATTATATTAAATAATATTTAAGAAGATTAAACTAGGAGAGAACTTGAGAAAGAGACATGCCATATTTTTATAAGTTTAAACAAATTGAAAGAAATTTTATTTTTATTGATAATAACATATAAACATTGTAATATCTCCAAAGAAAAAAATGAAAAATATTTTGAGTTTAAAAACTA
>NW_006263761.1:162464-183628 GCF_000469605.1 Apis dorsata | reverse complement strand
TATATTATTATCATAAATATATTTATGATAATAATAATTTTAAGTAGTAAAACATATATAATATTTTAAAAAATTAAAATGAAATAAACAAGTGAAATGACATAAAAAAATAAAAATATATTTAATATATGTTTTTTATTCATTAAACTTCTGAATTTCTTAATATCTTTTCAATAATATAGTTAAGGAAGATAATAAAAAAGATATATATAGAAATAAAATTAAAAAATATTACCTAAAGGCGAATAAATTCTTGAATATAAAAATATAAATATAAGAAAATTTGAAAATACAAGTAAAAATATTCAAAAAATCAAGAAAATTAAAAAGATATAAAAAAAATTAAAAATATAAAAAAAAACAAATTCATATTTGAAATATGAAAGAATAACTTAAGATTCAAGTTGAACGAACCAGATTTGAATAAAAAATGAAAAGGCAGAAGAAGTTAAAGAGAAATTCACAGGCTTAAAAACAGGAAAGAAACGTGACATACATAATAAAAAAAGATTATTCCTATTATTTACCTGTTGCTCCGTCGACACGATAGTCGTTCCATCCTTCGTAATGGTTGTAAGATACGTGAAGGTAGTTGTGCATGTCTTTGTGACAAATTCATTCGGTTTATCTTGTGGAAGCATCATTACAACCGCGTCAGACAATGTCAGCGTAGGCTGAGGAATCGAGTTTTCCCATCGTAGAGCTGGTGTTGGTCCTGCCACAATCACTTCAACTCCATTCGACATGATACGAGTTGCCAAGTTAAATCTTCGACCTTCTTCATCTTTCCCTTCTTGTTCTCCTATCGTTATAATTTCATGATAAAACAATCACAAACGATTACCATATTTACATTTTAACAATATCAAATTATATAAATTTATTTATTCTTTTTAAATAAGTATATCTGAAATAAAAGTGAAATAATTCAAAATATTTGTAGTATTTGTAAATACGCCTGAGTAATGATACATAAGAAATATGCTGGAAATAATTATTTAGACGTCAGAACGTAGACGGTCACTGTACATGGTTAAAAAATAGTTTTTTAGATAATCAAGAAACAAAAACATACAGAATAGACTATAGAAATATAATAAATAATAAAAGATCGAGTATGTACAAAATATCAGAATTCATTTACAGTTATGTACAGTTCACTCAAAGTGTCTATTGTACAGAAAACAATTTAGACCGCTATAAGCCAATTGAAGTGAAATTCGAAGGAACAGTCTGTACATCTCGAGCGTGGTAGCCACGCTAGAAAAAAGATATTATTAGTCTAAAGAAGAATATTATTTTTTACAACGATCATCTAATGTCCTGAACTAATGACTCACAATTTCATGATTTTTATTATATAAACTATAAATTTTTTTAAAAATATTCTCAGAAAAGTTACTAATTTCAACAATTTTTATTTTTAAATATCATTTCATGAATTTTTATGAATTCACATCAATACTTTTAGAATTGAGAAAACTATTATTGTCAATTATCACTTCACGAATTTTCAAATTTGAATGAAATTTCTTTATATAATTAGGAATATATTAATTATTTTAAAAAAGAAATACTAAAGAGATCCTCTTAATAAGATTTTGAAGAATTTTGAAAAAGAAAAATTTGAAAGTTTTAAAAACTAACAACCACTTCAGAACACCTGATGATTATGATAGAAAAGGCTTATCGCAAAGCCAGTAGCTACTCACCAGCAACGGTCACCGGGCTATACACAGACGAAACTGAGTACGCTGACGACTCCACGGTAGGAGTGACGGTTACCGTGATGGGCACTGTCAATGTCGTCACTCTCGGTCGGACAGTCGTCGAGGATGTCACTTTCGTCTCCAGTCCGTTTAGTTGCGTCACCACATAAGTATATGTTCTCAGTCGTGTCGATGTAACCACTGTCTCGGTATAGTAAACGCTCGTACTCGGTTCTAAATCCGGGATTTCGGATCTGGTCTCGTGCTCCACGTGCATCGGTTTCGACGGCAGAATCTCGGGAAAGTCTGGCCTCGACAGGGATAAATATAAGTCGTCTGCTAATCCTGCCTCGATTTCCTCGGGGGTCGGCGAAGAAATAGATGTCGTCATTGTAGTCTCAATGCTAGGTGTTGCCTCGAGTATCACGGAAGTACTCTTTGAATCAGACATATACTCGACACCAAGGGGGATCACGCTTGGGATTTCGGAGTCATCCAAGTAGCTAAGAATATTGGAGTCGAATGATTGGGATGTTTCTAAAGGTAGGACACTTGCGAAACTGGGAGATACGTCAACGAAAAATGTCGAAGAAATGAATTCTGTAATTGGTTCTATGGGTTGTATTGTCAGATTATCTTCTTTCTCTTCAGATTTTATTGTAGTTTGTGACATCTGTTTAAGGATGAAATCTATCGTATCTGGAAAGAATCTTTCAGTTTCTAATTTAGAACTCGAAATAGTTATTATAATAGGGTGATTATCGATTGAGAGAGATTGAGTCTCTTTATTGGGAACTTCGGTAGGTTCTTTTAAGGTTTCGGGTTCTATTTGAACTTTTGTGATTTGAGTTTTTATATCCTTTTCCTGGTAATCTTCAGTATCAATTTGGGAAAAATCTTTGGATTCGATTTGAGTTACCGTAACATGAGATTCGATGTCTTTTTTGAGGGAATCTTCTATGTTTTTAAATAAAGATTTCTTTTCCGAATCATCAATTTCAATTAATGTAGTATTGGGTTCTAGATATTTTTCAAGAGAATCTTCACGATTTTTAGATGAAGTATCTTCAAAATTAATTGCAATAGTTGTAACTTGGAATTCGATATCTTTTTTCTGTGACTCTTTATTTTCTGATGAAGAATCTTGAAAACTAGTTTCAGTAGATGATATAGGATGTTCGGTGTTATTAATTTTTTCTTCTTCCTCAGCAATTGTTGTAGTTTCTCTATCAGAAACTATTACAGTTTCTGTTTTTTCTTCAGGAACAATGATTACTGTAGTTTCCTCAACTGGTACTGTGGTTTCTATCGTCTCCACTGTCGTTGCATGTTCTTTTTCTTTTTCATCTTCTTTCTTATCGTCTTCTTTAATATCAGAATAAGTGGTCGTTGGAACATTTTCTTCCAATGTCTCTTCAAAACTTTCTTGTGTTGTGGTTATTAATTCTTCATCTTTTGTCGGTTTTACAGTCGTCAAAACTTCTTCAGACTTCTCTTCTTGTTTCGAATCAACAGATATCGTACTCGTTTCATGATCAGCAACATTATATGACGTTTCTTCAGATTTTTCCAACGCAGTTTCTTTTTTCTTGGACAGATCAGGAGTCGTAAATTGGATTAATGTGTCCTCTCTATTTGAAACATTTCCATCTTCGTCTTTTGTCGATTTAGTCATTGAAATTTCTTCATTTGCATTTTCCTCCTCACTTGTCGTATCCATATATTCTTCTTCATATTCATCTTCATCTTCATCATCAGATGGAGGAAAGAAGAAATTATCAGTGATAATAACCGATGAACATATAATACTTTCATCGATAACTTTCGGCTCAATCTCTTCTGTTTTACTTTCAATCTCAATCTCGTCAGGTTTACTATCGATGACATTAGGCGGTTCCTTCAATTCAGGCGTGACTGTAGAAGTAACATCCTCCTTGTTCTCCATTTCCTCGTTATTATCTTCCTCGAAATATTCTTCATCGTATTCAGACGATGGGGCAGTGAAGAATCCAGTCGTGATAATTGCGAAACTACTAGGTGTAGGTTGTACCGGTCTAACAGCAATCAACTTCCTCCTAGTAATCCTGACTCTCTTTTCAGTACTAGTAGGCGTAACTATAGTCGATCCAATTTTCCTACGTCTGGTGATGGTCACTTTGTGCTTTCCAATTTCCGGCTTGAAACTATCAGTCTCCAAATCGCTGTAAATGGAATTAATCAATCCCAAAGTCCTCACTCGTGTCACCACTATTCTTCTCGGGATATGACTAGTCACAGTCAATGGAGGTTCTTCCACTTTGGAGGTAATAGGTCTCCGTCTGACAACCGTTAATTTATGCTGTCTTCCATTTTTTCTAACGACAGGAACGCGAATTCTCACGCGTTTTCTGGGCGTTTCTTCGAGATAGTCCTCGTCAAATGAAGTCATAGTCCTAGAATTCTCTTCAGGCAACCATATGCGTTTGCTATCGACGTCGCTCGTTAATAGGTAGTAATTGTCGGAGTAGAAGTCATCTGAAAAGATGACGTTTTCTCGCTTGCGTGCACACATTGATCCTCGCCATTGCGTACATTGAATATATATTCAAAGATATATATATATGTGTGTGTTTGCGTGTGTGTGAGAGTTACAGCTAGGACAATTGTGAGCAACAGGCGAAAAGACATATCGAGTCGTCTTGAATGTTAGACCAGGTCATCCAAGGGTTAAATAAAGACATTGTCAAACACATTCCTTATTCGTTCGACTTCGTGCACTTAGTAGAACAAAGTATTGTTATCGACTTATATCTGCCAGCGCGATCCGTTGTCCAACAAACAACCATAGACAAAAGAAATACCATGCGTCGCGTGTGGGAGCTTGTCGCGTGTGGGCGCGCGTGCGGCGGCGGATTCGAGGCTATATTTATGAGATGAAGAGGAGAGAGCCACAAGTGGAAAGAATCAGGAAAGAGATAAAGAAAAGAAAGACTGGGAATGCGAACAGGACGTGAGATGGACGTGAAGAGAGCGAAATGGGTTTTCTCGATCAACCGAAGCTGCGAGCTTTTCTTAAGGCTTTTTCTCTAAGAAGCATTTCTACGAACAAAGAACAAATTTTCGTAAGAATTCGATCTGCAGGCGAGACGTATGATTATCTTAGAATTTGTTGCAATACGCGAGCATAAACGAGCCAGGGAAAGGTCATCAGCTTCGGTCTAGGTGGGTTTTTTTCGTGATAGATTTCGTGATGGACATTATTGAATGATAGTTAAGGACAGAAGAGAGGAAGGATTTTCTAACGATATGTACGTCCGGATGTTAGGTGTGGATAGACGTGGAAATGTGCCGTCCGACGTCACCCACTACGCTCTCGAGACTCTGTGTCGGCGCGTGTGTGTCCTGCGAGTCCTCGCTCCCCGCCAGGACGGTGATCTCCTCCGATCCTTCGTGCAACGAGGGCGGGATAGATGGTCGTACTTCGACGATCAAATCATTGCTAGTATCTCGTCGTTTTCGGGATGAGCTGGCTGTATCGGTTACTTTCACGGTGCTCAAAACAGTGCTGAACTCCCCTGGCCTTCTACCGGATACGTACAACGTCACCACACTGGACTCTTCCCTAGGTGCGCTATCCTCTTTTCTATCGTTTGATTTGCCCCGACTATTCCTCGTTCTGGACGACTTTTGATACTCTTGAATATCTTCCTCCTCGTCAGAATATTCATAACTATCGTGTTTGTAATCTGAATCAGCTGGCTGATGTCTTCTCTCGACTTCACCGGGCAAAGTGTTGCTCTGGGTGAATGGAGGGGCAGCGAACAGAGGGTCCAATAGAGGATTCGTGTTTTTCTGGGGCTGGGGCTGCTGGAGCAACAATAACAACGAATTCAAATTCGCAGCTGGCAAAGCCGCTGTAGGTGTGACCACTACCGTATCTGTGATGAATTCTGTCGCAGTCACTATGTCCGTCGAAGTGTCCACCAGAGTCGTAAGGATTTCCTTGCCACGAAAAGTGAGCGGGATCACAGTACTCTGTTGTTTGGTAATGGTAGTCACATACGAGGTAGTACGAGTATTGTATTGTGTGGATGGTGTACCTTGGGGTTGAAGTAAGGGATTCGCCTGGCCTAACTGACCGAGAAGTAATTGCGATAGAAGAATGTTTGCTAGAGGAGCGTTTCCAGGAAGAGTAGGTTGTACCGTGGATACCACATTTTCTACGGAATAGACGGTCGAGGGCACAATTACTGATTGTGAGGCCCTTCGACCACCTAGGGTGGTCAATGTGTAGGAGACACGAGTGGTCGGCGTCTCATGAAGCAAAAATCGGGTTATCTCGGTCTGACCTTGAGGATTTGTACCGGTTATCTCACTAACAATCACCATTAATGGTTTGCCGTCTCTACCTGTCACTGTACTGTATTGAGATGGACTTAGGACTTCGGTACTAGGTTGCGCGGTAATGATATTCCTATGTTCTGTAATACCATTGTTGACCACAGGGATTGTGACTTCAGTGGGCACGTAATGGGTGACCGTAATGGTACCGTCAAAGTCTGGATACACGGTGGGCGCTTCTCTGATATCTTCCAGAGATCCTCTTGTTCTACTGGAAGAACCTCTTCTATTACTGTTTCTATTGGGAGTTCTCGAAGAACTGCGACTAGAAGGAGGTACGCGTCTCGTACTAGTTGATTCTGAGGATTTATTCGAACCATTTCGCAATCGTGGAGGCCTTACATTATTGTTGTTGGATCTTCCATTCGATCTAGACATAGATGAATTGGGTCTTTTGTAATTCGATCTGCTAGAAGAAGTTCCGTCTTTCTCTCTTAGCGTAAACTGTCTACCATTGCTAGAAGTTGATGTCGGTTTTATCCTGGAGGAAGCGCTTCTGTCACCGTTACTCCCCTGTTTCGATCTATTCCTAGACTTGTTTTGATTTAATTCTGCAGACTCTGCTGATGTTTTCTCAGGATTGTTGGATGACTTCGTTGGAGACCTGGATACTGTTAGAGATCTTCCACGATTATTGTAACGAGCAATAGGCTTGGAATTAGACTTTGAAATTTCTTCTTTGCTGGATACGTTTTCGCTCACGTCTGATTTTTCTTCAGACTTCAAATTTGATTGAGTTGGCCTTCTAAATCTATTAGTCAATGATCTTAATTGACTTGCCTGTCGACGTATTCTTCGTCTAATGAACGGTCTGATTTGTACAGTGGGTCTAATGGATTTGCCAGAACGACGATTGATTCTGTCTTCATGTTCAGAACCTTCGTAATCGTTATCAACTATTTCCTCCACAGGCTCATCTTCGAAATTCTCTTCCCCTTCAGTTTCCAAATCCTCATTAGGCTCTATCTGCTCTTCGGGTAATTCCTGTTTTTTTCCAAATAGGCCTCGAGGCGGAAACAATCCAGTATTACTTTGCCTTGGTCTCGTCGATATTGGAGCGTTTCTTCCATTGGTTTTAGTATTAGTCACCTTAGGAATAGTCGGTGAAGTTGGTCTATTCAAATTTCCGTTTCTTCTTGTAGTCGTTGGTGGTTTAGGCGTTGTACCAGTTCTTCCAGAATTATTCAAAGCAATTGGCCTACGGAATCTTAATAAGGGATTTGTGGATTTTCTCAATGATTCTGTAGTCGTCTGCAGAGGCGTTGTCATAGTTTCACCATCTTCCGCATCATCGGTATAAGGAGTTTCCTCAGTAATCAAAGTAGTCGTTGTGAATTCGTTAGCATCGTTCTCTTGATCATCATGTTTAACCGTTGATTGACCTCTTAATAAAGTAGATGACGGTCTAATCGGTGACCTATACCTGGTGGAAGCTCCAGGAAAAGCAGAACTCGAACCACGAGATGCAGGTCTAGCAGATGATCCTCTAATGGATGTCGATCCACGTCTATTACCTTGAAAGACCGAGGATGGAGATATTCTGGACTGAGGTCTACCTCTGGTACTTCCGCTTATGGTCGAAGAGTATGAACTAGCTGTGTTTGGAGAACCTCTTCTTCCAGCAAATCTTCTAGAACCTGATGGAGACAAAGTAGAGGAATATGGACCTATCGGAGAACTAACTCGACCTCTAGATGAAGCGAATCTATTTCCTTTTCCAGCTAATGTTGCGGTTATCGTAGGTGTTATGTCTGTTCTAGTAATAGTTGTTGCACCTTGAGCACCTTTCCGTTTCGGATTGAACGTAGGTCTGTTTCTAGATGCAAATGGTCTGATTACCGGAGTGAACGTTCTTTTTCTAGTAGAAAAGGTCAGTCTGGACTTTTTCTTAGAACTCTGTCCATCTTCCCCTTCTTCATCTTCTTCTTCACTTTCCTCGTTCTGTTCTGAATCTTCGTCTTGATCTGGAGATTCTGTTATATGTTCTTCTGATAAAGAAGATTGAATCACTGCAGGCGAAGGTGAGATCTCCGGGATCTCAGTAGGCTTGGTAGGTAATAAGGTCGAAGTAGGTGAAATATTTTTTGTTGGAGTAGCAGAAAAGAAACTAGAAGTACTTTCTATGATCTGAGCGTATCTACCCTCAATACTGGTTCCAATCACTTTTGATTGATAGAATGTGGTAGTTCCATTATTTTCGATCTGTCCTTGAATTAATCTTACCAAACCGGTTTTATGACCATGAGTAGGTAAAATAGTTGCTTTTCTCTCCTCGTTTATTTTTGTACTCGAAGTACTTTCGATGACTTTTGCATATAGACTATCTAATAATGTTCCAATTTGTTTTGTGGTAAAGTAAATCGTAGTGATTTCATCAGCATCTATCACGGTACCTTTATTCATCGATAAAATACCTGTTGGCAAGACTGGAGTGGCTACAGACGATGGTAAAGGTGGTGTCTCTATTTTTGTTGAACTTTCCACAATTTGAGCGTATAATCCATCGATATATGTGCCATGAATGTCCGTCATATAATGAGTGATAGTACCATCGTTAACTTGGCTAGATCTGATCGTTGAGATTAATCCAATCTTTGGAAGTTCGCTAGTTTTTGAGAGTGTAATTGATTTCTCTTCAGTTGCTATAGTTTGTTTGAATACTGGTCCATCAATTGCTCTGCCGGTTGCCTGTTGTTGGGTGACAATAACTTCAGGTATGGAGACACTTGTGACAGTCTCCAGTCTGCTGTTCATAATCGTTTCATTGCCAATATAGGAGGTTGTGTAGTAAGTATAAGTAGTATAATATGTAGTAGGTTCAGGTGAAATCGTTGTGGATTCTACAGTATTTTCGAAAGATGACGAAACAATGTTTTTAGAAGTTATAGTGCCTAATTTTTCGTCCTTGGAATTTTCAATAGAAATAGCAGCTGAAGGTGTCACTTCGTTATCAGCAGTGATTTTGGATTCTTTTTCATTGATTAGACTATCACTACTATCCTCAATGTACAACGTCGTTGGTCTATAAGTTATGATTACACCTAATTCCACAGTAGGAGTAGGTGACACTCCTGGAGTAATAACATTGCTGACAGTTTCTTCACGACTAGTGGTAATGGTATCGCCATCTTTGTAGAACGTTGTCCAATAAGTGAATGTTGTGAAGTATGTAACTGGTAAAGTACTCGTCTCTATGGGTACTACTGCTGTTGGCCTGATAGTTTCAGTTACTACATTGGTAACCGTTTCTAGTCGACTCACCACATTTGATTCATCACCTTTGTACATTGTTGTGAAATAAGTGAAGGTAGTGTAACTCGTCTGAAGCAAAAGTGTTGGTACTGGCTCTACGTCATGATGATTCGATTCTGAGAGTTCTTGATCCTCTGGAACTGCGTTTCTCTTGTCCATCACGTCTAATACTGTACCTCCTCCAGAACTGAAAGATGATACCACGTCAGTGATCATAGATCCTAAAATTTCTCCTTCGACTGGTGGATTTGGTGTCACTTGTGCATTTACTTCGAAACCTCGAAATAAATTTTCTGTAATTGGTTGATCTTCAAAAGTACTTGAATATTCTGTTGTAGTCTCTGCTTTAGCCTCAGATATAGTCGTACTCTCTTCGTTATTAATGGTCCCGTGTTGTTGAACTTTTTTGGCAAGAAGAAATGCTTCTTCTTGCGATTTTTGCCTTTGAATAGCTTCCAAATATGCCAAGATTTCTGGAGGAGGTTTTTTGACTGGCTCCTCTATTGATGGTTTCTCAGTTTCTTGGACAAGTGGCATTACAGCGGTTGGCTGAATAGTTTCTGTTACTACATTGGTGAATATTTCTGTTCTTGTTTCTACTTCTGTTTCGTCGTCAACAAATATTGTAGTATAATACGTGTATGTTGTGTAATAAGTCTTGATCTGTTTCCTCACTTCTTCAGTCGGTAAAATTGGAGTTGGACTGGGTTCGATTTCAGGAATCGTTTGTTTTGTGTCTTCAATTTCTTCTTTTTCAATAATTATTCCCGATTCTGTTGGAATATTCTGATCAGTAATGATATCTTGTTCTTGCAACGTTGTAAGAGTATCCTCTGTTGTTTGTTCTAAAGTTGTTGGATATCTTTCAGTCTCTTCCTCACGTTCAAGAGTCGTTGAAGACACAACACTGTCCGAAATTTTTGTTGGCAATATTAAGGTAGATTCATCTTTCTCAAATAATCCTGCAACTACCGCAGACACTCCATTCGGACCAACAGTCTGAGTGATCACATTCGTTTCTACGACTTCACGACTGGAGATGCTGGAAGTACTTTCTTGGAAGAAGGTAGTTAAATACGTATATGTGGTATATAGAGTCTTAAAGATCAATTCTATCTCTTCATCCTGTTTAGTAGTCTGCTCCTCTTCAATTGCTTGATTCGTATCAGGAGTGGTTTTAGTAAATATAGGTTCAGTAACAGCCGTAGGAACAATGGATATTGTTTCACTTGGTAGAATAAGCTCCGTCAAATAAGTAATATCTGAAGACACAACTTCTCTGGAACGAATAGAAGTCGTAGTCTGATCGCCATTAGGAATGAAAAAAGTGGTGTAATAGGTAAATGTTTTATACATTGTGGAAGGAAGGAGTCTAGTAGCTAAAGAGATTTTTTTTTCTTGTTCGATGAACTCGTGTCTTTTGTGATCCTGTTCAAGATTGTTCTTCGAGCTACCACCTTTGATACTACGACCCTGAGGATCTCCAGGAACTATATCGTTAAGAATCTCATCATCCAAGATTGGAGCAATCGATTCTGTGGTACCAAGCACTACTCTTCGTGCGCTTTCCAGAATATCTTTCAATGTTGTTAATACAGAATCTGTGGTATCTTTGAATGGAGTAGTCAATTCATTCATCTCTGGTGGAACTTCCTCACTAGTGGTGATTATTCTCGGCGTGGTGCCTGTTGTCATTTGCAATGTGGTGTCTTGTTCTTCATCAGACTCAGTAGCAGTTGTTCCATAATCCATAGTAGTATCCTCGGTATCATAAATAGTGGTTTCATCAGGGAAAAAGTATACATTCGATGAGGTATGGATAATTTGAGCATAATTCGTACCGATATAAGTACCATAGATCAGACTCTTGTAATGAGTAGTGGTACCATCCTGAGAAGTAGTAGAATCTAAGATTTTCAAAAGTCCTGTTGGCTTCACTGAATCAGTTTCAATATCTGGTATCAGAAGAAGAGGTTCCGTGGACGCCGTTGAAGATTCTTCGAATTCTTCTGTAACACTAGGTTGAATATTGGCTCTGTTGATAGCATCCAATAGAGGATCACCCGTTTCGCTATGCGGATTAAACGTACGTCCAGAATGTTGTTTGGTCTTTTCTTGACCAATAATTACGCTAGTAGGTCTGATCTTTACAATCGCAATTCCATCGTCAGGTCTTAAAGTCGCATCACCTTTAATTGTAGTAGCTGGACGACCAATAGGCGCTGGTGATGTACTTGGTGAGAAAACTATAACCGTTTCACCAACGGTAGTGGTGAATTCGGCAAATCCATGATACGTTACGGTTGCTAGAGGTTTTAAGTCCAATTTCCTCTGCACGGGAGCTTTGGCTTGAGGCTTGAAAATTTTGGGTAATCTGGATCTAAAATTTGTTGGCTGATCCTCTTCGAGATTATCGAAATTATTGGTTACATATTCGTGCGTCACTGTATAAGTCAGAAGATTGTCAGCAGGTCTGATCTTCGCAGGTTTAAATCTCTGTGAATCTGATCCCATTTCTCTTGTACTAAATATATCATTCTCTCTAGATAATTCATCCAACTTCATCGAAGACTTTTTTTCCCCACTCTGACTATCAGAATCTTCTTCTAACCCAGAATTTTCGATATCCTTTAAAGCTTTAATGGGTGCGTTATCAAGGGCCATCTTGAGTTGCCAATCGTCATCGGTAGTTCTCGAAGGATAAACTACATATGGCGTAGGGGAATCTGGCGTAGATTCTTTGTCATAGAATACCCTACTAGACGTGGCCAATATTTTGGCATATACACGACCATTATCCAATGTGGTACCGAGTATCTGAGTGGCGAATTCCGTACTGGCGCCATCTTGGACGAAAGTTCGCGCGGTTTTCGTTAACAAACCGACCGGAGGAATGGATTTGCCAGGTCGTGCCGAGACTAGGAGAACCGTGGTTACACCTAGAGACGATCATCAAGTATGGAACATCAGGAGATAGTTTAGGATCATTCAAAAGCATCAAGAGACAATCGCCGCATGGAGAGCACGTGATGAGCATTATATGAATTTGCATTAATAGTGTTCGTTATAAGAAATAAAGAGATCATCCAAGTCGTATATGGTAAATTCGTTTAAGTCATTGAACAGTCAAAATCGTCAGTATTGGTTTCAGCCAATCGATTTTTCATTTTTTTTTATAAAAATGTACACATGTATATTATTTTTTTCCCCGATTTGTTTGTTTGATTTGATATTTGCATTAGATAATGTAGGTCGTCGGAGAGACGGAGTGGCGGGCGGACGTTGGAGGCAGACGGCATCCAGTTGTTGAGAAGAGTTGTAGGCGAGGAGCAGGCGGGAGCAGTAACAGAAACAGAAAAAAAGAGACAGACGATCTTAGTGGACGAGTCATCCTTGTATATTATAGCTTATAGAGAGCAATCTGCTACGTCCCCGTTTTATTATTACGTATAGTTTATACCCACGAATATCGATTTTCGATCGTTACATGTTTACGAGCCTAGAATAATCGTCGTTCCGTACCATGCCACCGAAAACGGGACTACGTGAAACGTGCGCGGGAAAATGACAATAGAAGGCGCCCAGACATTAAAAAAACTCATCGAATATATTATATATATATTATGTATATATAGTATAATATTTACAGCTCGAGAGACCTGAGAACTCGTTCCAGAATTTTGCTTATTATGATGAAATGGAAACTTTTTTAATTTATTCAAAATTTACAAGAGCAATTTAAAAAAAATTCTAGATTTAATATTTACATTTCAATAACATTTGAATTATTAAATTAGAATATTATCGTTTGAAAGATTTATGTTATTTATTTATCTGTGACGAATAGATATGAAAGTTATGAAAGATTCTATCTGTAGATATTAATAATAATAATAATAATTTTTTTTAATGCGATTATAAAATTTTTAATAAAGTTGCTGTTATTAATTTAATTTAAAATTATTTTTATACGAAATGTTATATGAAGTTATGTAACAATATTTAATATTTTTTATTATTATATATAAATATATTAATAATTTCTTCTTATATAAGTAAGTTAATTTCAGAGCGCAAAAAGAAGGAAGGTGAAAAGAATTGTAATATATTGAATGTAATTGCAACATATGAATATATTGTAATATATTCATTGAACATTTTTAGTCGATTCTGAACAGCTGAAATAAACATAAAAGTTGGTATAAAATTGAGACTTATTTATTAAGTTATAAGTAATTCACTTTAATTAGATAAAGTAAAAATTTCAATTGTTTATAACTTAGGTTATCAAATTGTATTAAATTTATTCATTCTATTCCATTTTTATCAAATTGATTAATCAAATCTCTCGAGGCTTCGTATTTACTGTAAGTCATTGGTCAGGAACCCATTTACCCATGGAAAATTTAATGCAAAGTGACACGAACAAATAAAATAGAAAAAATAAAATAGTATTCGAAAGAATAAGAAATAAAACAAAAAGTAAAATAAAAATAAAGAAACACATAAATATAAGAAACATATACGTATTTCAAAATAAATATAACATCTCATTATGTACACGGCCGCACCTCGCGTCGACACGCACAATGCAGGTTTTTAGAGACAGAATTGGTTTTAACTGCGAGAAAAGAAAGGCTAAACAGCGGAGACAAGAGAAGAAAGCGAAAGAAAAAATTGTTGTCGATAGAATTACACTCGAAAATGATAATATTAATTCTTATAATGAAAGATAGGATATAACAAAGCTAACGAAATATATTAAATTGAACCTACCCTGATGAAGAAGAAAATAAAATCATATTCGAGCGGAATTCCAAAGGAAATAAGTAAAAATTAAATGCAGATAGTCACAGTTTCAAAGGATGGAAGGCTTACCTTGCAGATCTCTTTCTATCCTAGCTGGTCTGACTTCTGTTAACGATCCATTATCTGCAAACAAAAAAATATATTTTCAAGATATTCATATATTATATTATTTATATATTTTTAGAATTTTTTTTTAAATATGAAAGAGTGTGGACATTATTAAAATTTTTATATAATTATTATATATTATTATATTATTTTAAATTCGATTATTTTTTTTTCTATCATTCTTTTCTTAGGAAATTCTATAATAATTTATATTTAATAATAATAAATTTTAATGATAAAAAAAGTTTTTATTATATTTTTTTATCATTCTAATATATAAATTTCAGTGATGGGAAATAGCTGGGAGATCATATGATTATTATGAAAAATTATACTACATTTACCTTTATAATATATATCATATATATTTTAATGATAATTATTTTTATAATATTTCAATGACACTAGAAAATTTTATTTTTTAATCTTTTAACAATGATGAAAATTTTCTATTATTATATATAAAAAAACAATTTGTTCATATATAATTCTACAAAAGATTTATATATTTAATGCCGATCAAGAATATTTAACATTTCACATAAAAGAAGCAATATGTGATGAAGAAATATTCTCGAAGATCGATATAATATCGATATAACAAATACATAGAAATGAATGATTATCATAAAAAGATATTCTGAAAAATATTATCCTTTTTAATAAAAAATCTCGTTTAATAATTCATAGTAATGCGTAAAAATTATAAAAACGTATTATAAAAACGAATAGCTTTAAGCAATATAATTAACATAAATAAATATAATTCATAATAGCTCTACAAATAAGCAATACAACTAACAGATGCTAATTGCTCTACAACATAATATGATTTGCAAAATAAAACATTGAAGATCATAATTATTTTATATATTTTATTCTATATTCTATATTTTTCAACAAATTTATTTATATTTCTAATAAAAATCAGTTTTATTTATCTATTGTTAAAATCCATTTTTTATATGAAAGTACATATATATATGCAAAGAATATATAGAAAATATATTATATAGAAATATGTTTATTTAAACTTTTCAAACAATTCATAGAAATAATTTATTGATGTAATATGTATTTCTAAATATACAAAATATCCTATAAATATTTTAATATTTGAATTTTGTAAAATTTATTATATGAGAGATTATAATAAGAAATACATAAATATAATATTTTGTTCATGTTTTCATAATAATTTTACAAAATTCAACTACTTTACTTGAACTATCTACTATACTATAAATTAATAATTTTTAGGCATATATGAGTTACTATTTTTTTATAAAGAATATTGTGTTTATAAAGAATATTGTAATACTATATAAAAAATATTTAACACCATTTAAAATAAAAAGTTGATTTTTCAATTTTTATATGTTCAGTCACGAAAGAATTAACATATTTATTAAAAATTAATAAATTAATAATAAAATATGCTTTTCTTTACATTCAATTTTCATTAAAAAAAATAATAATAAAAATTGAATAAAGTAATAATGAAGAGAAAATTAAAAAATCAAAATGAAACATTCTGTATTCTATAAATAAAAGAAAAAAGAATTATATTATTATTATATATAAATTCATAATCATTGTATTAACAAATTATAAAAATATACGAAATGATTAAAAATTCGTTTTCATTGGATAACTATATAATATTGGAATGAACACTGCTATCTATTTTATATATTTAGAGAAACATTATATTTATTTAAATTATTATACATAAAAATTTTGAAAAATGTACAAACAAAAATTAATAAAATGTGCATGATATAGAACAAAAAATCCAGAATATAATATAATTTAAATATATTTATCTAAAAATCTATTTTTGCATAAATTAGTTTAATAATATATAAAATAATAAATAATAAATAATATAAAATAAATTAAAAAATTTATTTCTATCTATTTTATTTCTATTCTTTATAATATCAAACAAAAAATTAATTTCTTGTAATTTATATATTTTTATTATAATTTATAAATAAAATTTATATAAGCATATGTTTATTACACATATACATATTATTATAACATATTTTTCTTATTTTTAATTAAAGAATATACTGACAAAATTTTCTAAAAAATTTGACAATCTATGTTTTTCATTCAAATAATTTACATTTAAGTAAATAAATTTAATTGATATGAGTTTATTATTCAAATAATAATAATAAATAAAATTTTTGTTCAATAAATAAAATCATTATAGATCATTTATTTTAATTCATATTTTAATTCTATAATTAATTCTATTAATAATTCTAATAATTACATCACAGAAGTTATTTTTTCAATTCTAATATAATTAAATTATATTACATCTAAATTACTTGTTTTTCTGTTTGTCTTGAAATTAATGTTAATTGATATTTATGCTGTTATAGAAAAAATTGTTTTACATATAATATATATCTTATTTTGAAATTATAAATTATTTACGTCATATGAAATTATACATATTTATATATTTTTTTATATATTATTTACATTTATATATGCAATTATTATAATTATATATTGCAATAAATGCAAGAAGTATTTAAATGATATTGAATTTATTATATTATTTTATATATATATAAAATATTATGAAATATTCTAGAAATATATACGAAATATAAAATATATGCAAAGCATACAATATTAATACATATAAATATTTTCAGTCAGATAATTAAGTACATACATAAATCACATAAATAAAATTTTAATGACATCATTTTGTAATGTTATCTTCTTCCATTTTCATTTCTTATATCCGATTATAATGAAACATAACAAAAAATTACGTATCTCATAAATATCTCATAAATCATGAATAATGATGCAATGTCAGCTTAACACCATTCAGGTTTTATTCTTCAGAATTTAACGACAAAGTGTACCACGAATCGTTTTAAAGTAGGATCTTGGATTCTTCTTCGCAAAATAAGTAAACCAGCGAGGAGACAAAGTCTAGATTATGGCAATGCATGCGTGGAATGAAGACGAAGATCGAATTGAGAAACATTGAATAAGGTGTACGGAATGGGAATGAGAGAAGAAGTTTCTTCGACGATGCTGAAGATGTCGTTCAGAGGCCGCGACGTACAGTTATTTGACCGACTCCTTTCTTCTTCTCGCGAGAATGTTTCCCCTTTCGTCTCGACTCCTGCCACGTGCACACTGATTAAATCTATTTTATGCGCACTGAGTTTCGTGCGAGTTTGATCGATTTGATTATATTATTATATAAAGTAATCTATTTTATATTATTCCCTATAAATGCAATTATGTATTATTATTTCTCTAAAACCGAATTATTTGTTTATTCAAAAAATATTTCAAATAAGATTCTGTTTTTTAAATAAAAGTATATAATTGATTAAATTCAAAATACAAATTAAATTTATTTTTTTAATTATATTCTTTAATTATCAATTGATGTATTATACTATTACTATGAAAAAAATTGAGATGCTTTAACTTCAATTTTATAAAAATCGCATAGAAGAAAGAAAAATAGTATTTTTGTCAATCTATAAAATTATTTTCAAAATAAAGCAAATCCTATTTTATTATATTTATATTTAATAATGATTTTAAAAAATACTGAAAAAAAAAGAAATTCCAATATAAATATTAATAAATAAAAATAAATTCAAAATTAAAATTCTAAATTCTAAATTAATTTCAAATTCATTTCAAATTTCTTTAACTCAAAGCTCAAAAGAAGAAATTAGAAAATGTTACAGAAAATATATTTAATCTAACCTAACCAGATAAACATAAAAAAAGATACAATTATGAATAATTCAAAGTTCTAGATAAAAAATCCATTATCTCAAAAATAATTTCAATGATAACCACCAATTTTAAATCCAAAATCAATCCTAAGTTAACAATTTAAATTTTTTCACTTTCATTTCTCTGAATCAATAAAAATACGATTGCAAATGATGCGAAATTCTATTGCAACACTATATGCCAACGTTACAATGCCAAATAAATGAAAAATAAAAATTCAACCAATTAATTCGTTTCTTGTATTATGGTATGCCTACATGATCCAACTAGTGTCATTAAATCGAACACCGTTGGAACGCAGCCGATAGAGTGGATTCTTTTCTGCACTAGTATTTCATTCATTGGTTAAACTCGATTTGACGAGTTTATCAATTTCGTAGAATTTCGTTTGTCTTGAATGGTCGTCTTCGGTGACCCGGCCTGCCCTACTACCTGCCTCACCTGTTCGCTCTCCGTTACCTTTTAGCTCTATTCGAATCACTTACGTAGAATCTTACGCAGAATCGATCATCAAGTTGTGAGACAATATTTATAATTATAATTCGACAATAATTTGTTACATAATGTGTTCGGTTTATCTATGAATAGCAAAATATATCGAAAAAATATGAATGATACGAAAAAATGTTTGAAACAAAAATTGTTATATTATGATATAAATAGATATTATTAATATTATGCAATTAATTATTTTTCTATAGATAATGATGAACAGAGATCATATGAAGATCAATTTTAATTTTTTAAATGAAATTATATCATTTTTATTGCACATCGATACAATTGATTATTTTTTATAAAAAAGATTATTAAGCTATATATATGAAAAAATCTTTAGTTTAGGAAATATTGTAATTTGAAATTCATAAAAGTTTCGATTATATATGAATAACAAGGAATGCATGAACACACTATCATTTCGCATGTTTCTTGTTTTTCGTTTTTTGAATTATAAATTATAATATCTCTTAAATTAAAGGTTTTTCGATATAAATAATACTTCTTAATTTTTTTAAAGAAATAATTAGCTGCATTAATTAGTACAATAAAAATTATAATTTGATTATAATTTGAAAAATTAAAATTGATTTTTATATAATTTTTATGCATTCACAGAGAAATTATTATATATTATATAATAATTTATATAATATTATATATTATATATAATATAATATATTGTATAATAATATTATATATTATATAATAATATTATATATTTATATTATATAAATATATATTATTTATTTTTTTTCTGATATTAATTTTATTTATAAAATATAATAAATGAATATTATAAACAAAATTAACTATATAATAAAATAAAAATTTCTTACTATGTAATATCAAAATTGGAAAAATTTTGAGTAGTTTATTTATGGAAACGGAGGAGGAGAACAATATATTATGACAATATATATGACATCTTGTAGATCTTTTCTTCAATTTTTTTAGATAAATAATAGCAATTTATCAAAAAATCATGAAAAAACTTTAATATAGTGTTATAGTTTTATATAATTGAATTTAAAATAAAATTATTTTATAAATAAATATGAATAATTTTATAACTAAATATGATATATATATATATATATATCTTGAATGATGCGAAATATTTTTTTATATATTACTTGAATATTTAAATTTGTTTTTTAAGTTTTATTTGAACTTTATTTTTATAGCTGCAAAAGAATCTACTAATGATTATTATTTAAAAAAACATTTGTCAGAATTTGTCATTTATTAATATTGCCAATAAATAATTATATCTACATCTTCTTCAAATGTAACAGAAATTTTATTACAAGATATTCCTATATTTAAGAGGAATATATTGTAATATATCATATCTATTAAAATAATATAATAAAAATTATTACATTAATAATAAATATATAATAATCAAAAATTAAAAAAAATATAAATGTTTTAAAAGCGATAGCACTTAATTCTCTTTTTATATGAGATTTTTGTATTATTTTGAAATAAATAATATAAAAAATAAAAATAATTCCATTTTTGTTTGTTGGTATTTCGATTTAACACAATTCAAATAGTAATATTTTTAAAATATCTTTTAGAAAAAATATTATAATTATAATTATCACTTCCTAGAACAAGATAAGTTACAAAATAATAATGAATATTTAACTATCACACGCGTGGATTTTTTATTACTAATGTACTGTTTTCTTTGAAAAAAATATGTATATATTTTAAATAAAAAAAAATATGTATATATTTAAATATATTATATATTATAAATAAATAAAAATATGTATATATTTTAAATAAATATTTAAAATAAATTTGTTATTCGCATTAGATTTTTAACTCCTATATTTATTCATACATTATGTTTTTTCTTACATTTCTTTATACAATTTTTTTTAGAATTTTTACCGCAAGATAAATTTTAATTATCTTTATTAATGAATTGATAGAAAATTATTTTCTTATTTCTTTTTGTCTCAATAACATTTGAATTTATATTTTTTTTTTAATATATTTTCAAAATTATTTTCAAAATATTTTTACGTATAAACTCCGTGATTTTTTTAAATCGCTTATCATTTAATAAATATTTAAATAAGTAAAATTAATTTCTGATATTCGAATTAAAAAAAAAATAGAGAAAAATTTGAATATCCAACTTAATATGGAAGAGTTTATTCTGAAACCAAACGATCAATTTCCCTCATGATCACAGTTATTCTACTGAAACTCATGTTTCAAACGTTCCCAGAGATTCACATTTACACTTGAACTCTTTTATTACAACATTACAGTGCCCACAATATTACGGCAAACAGAGCGTGTAAACTATCTTTCGATATTATGGTGGATGATTATGAAATCTTGACCAACTGACGATACCTATTCGTTGAACAAGATCGATCAGTGTCTTCTTTAATTGCCAAGTATTCGATCTTTAACAATCTCTGCAAGTTCTTTTGATTAATGCCTCATGAAATTATCAATATAATAATGAAATCTAGAGTTCTTTTAAAAAGTTATATTAGACAAACTATAGAAAGAACATGATTGAAATTGAATAAAGAGATTAAATTTGCATAATTATGCTATTTACTATGTCATTTT
>NW_006263761.1:159107-161986 GCF_000469605.1 Apis dorsata | reverse complement strand
ATATATAAACAATGGCAATTTATTTTAATTTTATTTCTTGTTACTTTTATTTAATTGTAATTGAAATTATTTTAATATTATCTGATAAAAAAAGAATAAATAATTCCATAAAAAATAATATTTTAATTTGATTCAGATGTTTAAAAAATTATAATTAATTTATAATCAATGTTTAAATCATTTTGTATTTGTAATTTTAAATATTTTTTTACTTTTTACTTTACAATTCCATTGCTTTAATTTTAATTAATTTAAAATATTCTAATAAAGTCTTTTTAGAAAATTGATTTAGTAATTTTGAAAATCACTAAATTATAATATTAAAAGTATTATTACAGAATAATATTATAGAATATTATTATAGAATAATAAATTTTTCATTTCAAAAAAACAGCATTCAAAAATTTAAAAAGAATATTATTATACTCTTTGAAAATAAAGAATTTTTTTTAAAAATAGAATTCTTAAAACTAGCGTTCTAATAAATTCTTAAAGAGGAAAAGGATTATTTTATACTCTTCATATACTTTCCATTCTCAACATATTTTACAATACATATCTCTAAAAGTACTCATAAAAGTATAATAGATACAATCTCTTTATATTTCTTTAATTAACTTTCTTAATAGTTCTTGAATTCTTTTTCGTGAATCTTTTCAAAATTTTTTTTAAAAAAGGAATTTAAAATTCCAAGATTTGAAAATTTATCAAAAGACAACGGGCAAAAGTTGACGACGACCGAACAAGATGATATCCGGTTACCCAACCGGTGGCCACTTCTTGGTAGTCAACCGATCGAGATCGACGTACTCTTATGATTCGAGGTCATTCTCGTCCAGGTGCATTGGGTCACCTGGTTGACTCCGTGTCGCCCTTCTTTCTCTGACGTTCTGGCCTCAGGCCAACTGGGGGCCATTTCATAGTTGCTGCCAGGGGCCATGATGTTGTTCAATGATTGATAACAATCCTTCATTGATTTTCGTGTTTCATGAATAAAACGGAAGAAGATAATTATATATTCATGGCGAAATTATAACAATTATAATAAATTATATTTCTTTGAAAAGAACTTTAAAATTTTTTAATAGAAATTGCTTAGTTGAAAATTAGAAGAAGAAAGATAATTTTAAATTAAAGAGGAAGAAAGTTAAAGATTATAAGAAGATATTTTATAGAAACATGAATATTACTATTTAATTATTTTTGTTGTTGATATCAATTTAAAAGTTAATATCTTATAATATAATATAAACTTATATATATGTTCATGATCTAATTAATTAGATCCAAATATTTTATATTTAAGTATCTTAGTTAATTTATTAATATATGATACTATTAATATATTGTCATTGTTAAATATTATGACTAATTAATATTTGATAATATAAAACTGAAATGTAAAATACGAATAATGAAAATAATATGATATAAAATAAAAAATATTTCAAAATAATAAATATTTTAAAATAATAAATATTTCATTGAAAAATAAGAATATACAAATATTTTCTGTAACCAATGTATGAAATACGTTAGAAATTACTATTTAATCAAGAAACATATAAAGTATATCTAAAACATATAAAATATACAAATATATTTTTAAAATCTTTTTATAAAAACCTATCTATTTAACAACATGTATTTGATATCTTTAATATTTTAATCTTAATCTTAATCTTAACAAAAATTTAATTTCAATTATCATTAAGAAATTAAGTAATAAAAATAATAAAAAATTTATTAATTTACAAAAAGCAATTAAAACTCTGAATCTTTTTAATGATCTGAAAATAAAGAATGTTTCAAAGAATACTTTTAAAAAGTATTCTAAATAAGAACCAATAAATATTATTTTATTATTATAAAAAAAGAATTATACTTCAAAGAATGTTTTTATAAATGAATATTAAATACTATATATTAATAAATCAATTTTATAAATAGCATTATATTTTAAGAAATATTTAACATTTCTTCTTTTGCAATTATGCTTCAATTAAAGACTAATATTTATTTATCAATTTTAATATTTTTCTTTTGATGTTAAATAGATATCAGCGAGAGCAAGAATAAAAAAAATTGAAATGTAGAATTTATCTGTGTAGTTGATTATTACATTCTCGATTATGCGATTGCAATTGCATACACGTTTGAATTATTTTTTTCATTAAATCAAGAAAAATTCGGGGATTCTATTTACCAGAAATCTCTTTTTTTCTGTTTTCAGGCATGTATAATCTTTCTAGAAAGGAATTCAGTGTTCCAGGTGAATGCATGAGCGCTTCATCATATTTCTTCTTCATAAGGGAGATCGATGAAAATGGTAAATAAAATTGGAGCGTATTAATTGAAAAAGAGATTGCAACTTTGTCTCAATTTGAGAATTTAGTGCCAGGAGAAAGGGAGTTTAAAGCTAAATAAATGCAAAGTAATTAATAAACTTTAATGAAAGGCATCTTGATTTTTTTCAAATAATAAAATCGAGAAAGAATGAAATTAATAAAATAATAATGAAGCACAATATTGAAATAAATAAATAATATTGAAATCTGTTATAAAAATAAATTTTAATTTCAATTAAAAATAATCATAATTATAATCAATAAATATAATAATCAAATTATAATTGATATAGAATTTGATGATTATTGATTATGATTATGAGTATTAATGATTTTGTATATTTAAAAATGCAATTTTTCTATTTAGAATATTATACAAAAAAAAATGATAAATTGGAACTCTTCAATAAAATTAATTAGTATGATATGTATAATTTTATAATAAAATATATATAAGCATATTTTATGTGCAAAATTTATTTGGAATTTTTGTAAATAATTGACTTATATATTATAATAATATAAATATAA
>NW_006263761.1:154530-158713 GCF_000469605.1 Apis dorsata | reverse complement strand
ATAAATATATATATATATATATATAATAAAAATGATATTAAATTTATTAAATATTATAGTTACATTCATATAAATAAAAATTTCTTCAAGATAATCAAGATTTTATTATTTGCATAAAAAATCTTGAGTGAAAAAAAATATTTTCCAAATAAAAAAAAATTTTTTATTAAATGTTTTCTTTTTTTTATTTATTTAAACCTTTCAAATTTAGTTATTTAATATACATTAATTTTCGAAAAAATAACAAAAATTAGAATTTTCCATTATCTTTTTTAACAATAATAATACATATTTTATATATTTTTTTTAAAAATGTATTATAATAAACATGTAAAATTTTTCCATAATTTGAGATTTTTCCAATTTTTGAAATAAAATATTTTTTTCAAATTTCACAATTGTATATTAAGAAAATATAATTATAAAATGCAAATAAATAAAAAAAGTAAAAATTTTTTGAGATTTCCAAGTATTCGATAACTTAACTTAATTATTAACTTAACTTAATAATTATCTAAAAATTACATTTAAAAAAGGAAGAGTATTTGAAGTAGAAGAAGAAATACAGATAATATCAAAAAATATATAAAAACGCATTCTTCCTTACATCTGTTCTATTTTAATCCAACTTCGAATCACTTCTAAGTCTCTTTCACATTTCGTACGAATTTTATAAACAATAAATGGATCATGAGATAGGTATCATCAAACGTGACTATGCATACACGATACATGTCCGTTTCGCGCGGACGAAGTCACCAACACGTTGACCCTGAGGAAAACGTGTGGCAAGTTTTAACAATCTCGCCAACGCGACAACGTAACCCACTTGACTCGTTCTTCAATCGAAAACGCGAGATCTCACTTTCCGATGTGGGCGATGTGTTTCTCATTCAATCCATGGACGATCTAATGGATGTACTCGATTGATATTTTATCCATGTTTTTATTGTTGACAACAAGTTATAAATGGGTGCAAGCAACAAATAATTGATAGCTTTGAAAGCTTTTTTAAAAGTTTTTTTGAAAATTTTTTATTGAGCGAAGTCGGAAAATTTTTTGTAAAAAAGTTAAATTAGAATTATAAAAAAGATTGTATTGTAACAGAAAATTTTTTATCTAAATTCTTTTACTTAAACTAGAATTTTGTATGACTCATTTTATGAGAGTTTCTGCAGTTACAAAATACAAAATTATTCTAAAAATAAGATTTTAAATTTTCAGTAAGGAAATTAAATTAAAATTGCAAAAAAGATCTTTATTTTTTTACTTAAGATAGAATTTTGTATTCAAATAGAAGTTTTGTAATTTAAATAGAATTCATATAATTCTTAAAGATAAAGTTTGAAGTATTTTAAAGTTTCAAATATTTATAATGAAATTTTTAATTTCTGAAATAATAATGAGACATGATTGTTATTGTTAAAAAAATTTTCTATATTAGAATATTTCAAAAGAATAATAATAATTAGAAAAAGCAAAATATAAAATAATAAATGAAATATTCTTTTAATTATTTATAAATTTTTTCTTAATACTAAGGTATATACATTTTTTAATGTGTTAAATATTAATTATATTCTGTTTATTTCTCAAATCATGTTAATTCTTTTTTTAATGCTATAAATATAATGAATACTTTACAATGAAGACGTATTTTCATTATATTATTTTCATTATATCTTCTTATTCATTATAAGAATTAAAAAATTAATATTATAATAAATTATAATAAATTTTATTATAATAATATAGTAAATTAACAAAATATAATAATAATAAAATAAATTTTGTATAGTAATATCCAAATACTATAGAATAATGGAATTTTCGGATGTTAGAAGTTTCACTGTATTAAAGTTGAGGAATTTAGTTTGTATAAAAGTTTATAATAAATAATGATTATTCGAAAAAATTTAAATTGAAAGATGTACTTTTGCACTTACAAAATGCAATTAAAATCTAATCTTTGACTTGTGATTTATTGATAAAATTTTTGTAATTCTCTGTTAGAAACTTATATTAAGGTAATGTATATTAAGGTAATGTATATTAAGGTAATGTATCATTGCGAAAATCGATTAAACATACATCAGAAAGCAGAAAGGAGCAATTCAATAAAATTCTTCAATTTGATCTTTCGAAAGTGTAGATCTAGTTGAATAGACGAATTACATCACTTTTGATTTTAACTAGTTATAATGTTATTAATTAATTGTACGTTTTGTCAAAGGAATGTAAAATGTCTAAACATGTGTACGTTAAATTCTAGATGATGATCATCACTCAATAAATTTTCGCAATAGAGACATCATAATTCAAGTGTTAAGCTTTGGAAAAGATCAGTCCGGTTTTCTTATGTAATGCTAACTCAGACGTTTTGAAACGTTTTGATTTTCTCCTTTGAAATGCTGATAGAATGACAATTTTATAGTATATTATATTCGTAAATTATATACATTTTGTATATATATGATTCTTATTTGAAGATTCTTATTGAAGTTTTCTTTAAATAATATTTTTATTAATTATAATTTTAATGAATAATAATTTAATGAATAATAATTATTTCAATATCGTTAATAATAATCGATACTTTCTCATAATATTTATCAAAATTGTACTGTTATAATTTTTCTTAACTTTCTTCTATAAAATCTTAATAAAGTGGAAATTTTATTCAATATTATATGATTATAAATTTTTCTTTATTTATGACTTTTATTCATTTGATATTCTTTTTAAATCTTTTGAATATTAATAATCAACTTAATTTTTTCAATATTAAAGCTTTGTTATTATTGCTATTCGTCACTATTTTTTAATAAACTTTATATTGTGTTTATCAAGATTCTTTTCAATTCTATAATAATAATCAATGTTTATATGAATTTCAAGATTCATTTCAATACAAAAGAAACCAATAAATTTAATAAGTAATAAGTAATAAGTAAAACACAGAACAAAATATATACAATACATAATATAAAAATTCGATTGAATCATAAATTTCGAAGTTAAAGATAAAAATAATTTTTTTATTTATTTTCATCAAATAACAATCATATACATAGAAATATTAGAAACAATTTATAGCTTAAATATGTTTGAAAATAATGAAATAATATATTTTTGAAACTACTGAAAAAATTATTACTTCGATTGCTTATTGATTGCATTAGACAACAAAAGATTATTTTCATTGTGCAATAGGGATTTCCCTGTTCACGGAAATGCAGACCGTGTTGTAAGGATGTAGAGAATCGTCGAACGCATTTGTTTTGCATGCTTAAACCGCAAAGGAACGTGAAATCCTGTGCATCCAATGTACGGAGCAGGTTCGACAGAGAAAGTGTTCAATCGTGGGAACCGGTAACAGTGCTATCATCTCGCCGTGCTGTTAATTTCAGAATCGTCTCGAGGGTGCTTTAAACACTGTTTTTTTCTGTCATTTTAATTATGCATTCGAAATTAAATAAATGAGAATTTGAAATATTCTTGAAATAGTTTTACATTTTACTGGAATTTTATAAAAATTACTCTGAGTGTTTAGAAAAAAAAATAATGATATTAAATTTTTATTTTATTGTAATTTCAAAATCATCTTGAGAATGTTGTATTTTTTCCGCCATTTTTATTAATTATGCGTTCGAAAATAAAAAAATAAATAAGAATAGATATATGAAATATTTTTGAATATTTGAAAACTTTACTATGAACGATAACTTTACTATGAATGTTTAGAAAAGAAAGTAATAATATTCAATTTTTATTACTGTATTAGTACATTTTATTAATAAAGTTTTTATCAATAAAGATATTTTATTAAGAGATTGAATTGTAATACACATAAAAAATTGTATTTAAAATACAAGTAATTATACATATGATTAATAGAATCAATTTGTAAAGCTATTTATAATATAAATTATGCACAATCAAAATGATACAACGAAAATAATTATTTCTATTTTAATAAATATCAATGTTAATTTTGTTAAAAATATTTATATATTTTTATTGAGAATAAAAGTTTGAAACATTTTTATTTCAAAAATTGATATTTAAATAATATCATTATATAAATGATATTTAAATAATATTTAAATAAATATCAATAAATAATAAAATCAAAAATTGAAAATTTGATTTTAAATAGATTTTTATATTAAATCTTTTAATT
>NW_006263761.1:147655-154322 GCF_000469605.1 Apis dorsata | reverse complement strand
TAATTTTATTTAATTCGATAGATTTTTAATAAAAAAATTTTTTATGGTAACAAAATTTAATTATTTTTTAAATAATTAGATTTTAAATTTTTGATTTTATCTAAATTTTTAATTGCTATTATTTATTATGTATATCTGCTATTATTGTATTCATCTAATTCTTTATATATAATAATATATATATAATTATATATACAATTATAATTATAATTATATATATAATAAAAAAATCATGCAAATAAAAACTGTGAAAAAGAATATAATATATATGAAAAAATAGAAGAATAATTTCAGATGTGAAAATTATATAAAAATTGAATAAAACTTTTTACAATTTTAATGAGATATTTTCTATTTTAAATATTTATTTAAAATACATACATCTCTTGTTTAAATTTTAGTTATTCAATTTTATTCGTTGCCACTTTCTGATAATATCTGCATTCTTTTTGACATGAGACTAAAATTAAATTATTTTTATCTTACTTTCATATTCATTTTTTGATTATTTTTTTATTCAGATGATGCGATCAAAACATTTAATTCTCCAAAATTCAACTTTAAATACACATGCACATAAACGATAATTATAATACAAATATTATTTTCAAGAAAAAAAGAAAACTGAATATACTTTGAATTTTCTTAAAAATATAAAAATAGAATTCTTATTATTTTTTCTTATTATTTTGAAATCGTATTTTACAAATCTTTCATAATTCTATTTTTAATGCAATAAATAAATCATATTTAGCGAATATCAAAGATATTTCTAAAAATCCAAAACAGTATAAAAATGATTTCTTCTAGTGATCTGACATTTTCATCTAAATCTTTCTCTTTCAAAATTTCTTAAAAATTGACTTATCTCTCAATCTCATCTTTTATTAATCTCGTCAATAATAACTTCGATGTCTTTCATGTCAATATTGTCGAGAAACGATCATTTTTATATAAAATCCAATGCCCTGAATGGAACCCTGGTCTTGCGATAATTGCTGGAGAGGGTCCCTGGTAGAAAAAGGCAATCAGAAGAGAAGCAAAAGTAATCGCGGACACGAGGACTGTTTTTAATGGTATTGCTCACTACTCCAGTTCGCGCAAGGTACGGATTAAGCATTCTTGTCCAGACTTGAGAACATATATTGAGTGTTAAAAAAAAATTATTTAATATTCACATAGAATATAGTGGATATAGTATTGAATAAAAAAGTTTTAATGAACATAGATCAAAAACTCAATCGTTTTATTAAAGATATATTTATTTTTTATGTTAGCATCATGATTTATTTGCTATTTATATTTATTTGATTTATTTTATATTATTGACTTTTATATACCGCATGTGATATTTTCGTCAGAATTTAAATATCTATTTTTGAATGTTCTCGTTCAATTTCCATGTATATTTCATAATAGAATTGTGCCAATTTTTCATCGATAAATGATTTAACAAATCGATTTAATGAATGATTTAATGACAAGAGAGTTCTTAAAGAAAATATGTGTATATGAAAATGGAAGGAAGAATGAAACATTTAACATTTGAATGAAATATATTAAACATTTTTTGTAAATATCAAGAAACTAATAGTAATCATAATGCTAATATAAATAAAAAATGATTATATCTCAAGATAATAAGTTTTAAGTTTATTATATATTTATTATATATTTATTTAAATTCTCGATATATATTTATTAAAACTTTTTATTCGTTATATTGTATTTTGTGTATCATATATGCCATATGAATCTTAATTTTTTTTTTTAATATTTTATACATCGTTTTAATCTCTCGATGACAAAGCATCAAAGATCGAGATATATTATAAATCGTGATCGATCGTGATGAGAGATCACAATCAACGTATTGAGCTAATTTTTTATGAAACTTGACGTAATAAGCCTTGATAAAACGTGAATTATTGAGTAAATTTAATTTGTTGAAAGATTTTAATAATTTGATTTATTTATTGAGTTGTTCTATGTGTATTAATAATTTATCGAGTAATGTAGATTGTATAATTTATCAAATAAATATAGAAAAATAGATTAAATATTGAAAACATTGGAAGATGAATAATAAAGTGAATGATAGAATGAAGAGTGTGATTTAATTATTTTTAACTATAAATAGATTTTTTTTAAATAATATATCTATAGGAAAAAATGGGAATGTCTAGTTTAAGCATTTCTCATATATGAAAATAAAATATTATTCTTTATTCTTTATTTTATACTTATTTGCATCATTGCGAGTATTATTAGTGAAACTCTCACATTTTTTTATTGTACTACAAATTTTTTATAGCTATAAAATTTGATAAAAGATCTAATTTGCAATGAAAAACATAATATCATTCATAAATTATAATAAATAACTTAATTCTTTTTATAATAATTTATTATCAGTACTTTAATATCACATAAATAATCAGTATTTTAATAATATATAAATAATATTTTTTTAAGGAAAAATTTTTTTTAAATATAATTATTCTTCAAAATAAAATAAATTACATTCAAACAGTAATAAATAATTAAAATGTTACTATAAAAATATATTATTGTAAAAATTCACATTTGTATGTGAATATTAAAAAAGATTTATCGATTATATACGTGTAATTTGCATCAGTACGTTAACTTTTCTATGGATGGAATAATTTCCTTACAGTTTAAAATAATAATACTTTTACTACAGTTTTTTTTGCAATAATCAGTATGATAATAATTGGTAATAATTCATTGTGTTCAAGAATAATCTACATCTATAATAATTTTCTTATCATAATAATAAAATTTATCAATATGTTATTAACATTTATTTTTCACTTTTACTAAAGATTTTTATTAAAGATCTTATTAAAGAATTTTCATTAAAGATTTTTTCTTTTAAATTGTTTTTTTAAATTTGTTAGAATTAAATGAACTAATGTTAATTAGCTTATTAATTTTAATTAATTTTTTAATGAATAATTAATTTATAAATTAGAAAGTTGAATATTAAATTCTTCTATTTATTTTCTTCTATTTATTTAGTAAATAATTCTTTATTTCAATTAATTGTGAAAAAAAACAAAAAAATAAAAAAATTACAGCAAATAAAATCATATATCTAAAAATTAAATTAATTTTTCATATAAATATGATAAAATTTTAAAATTAAACAACTTAATTTAAAAATAATCTAAATTCAAGTTATTAATTAAGATTAAACCATACTAATAGAATAATGTTTCCTAATGTGAACTGTAATTTATAAAGAAGTCATAAAATATATTTTATTCATTATAATTTTTAATTAATTTCTTGTTTTTTTAATTTAAAGATAATTAAGTGCATGAATTAAGAAATACCATTTAATTTCATTCGAAATGATTAAAAATAGAAGATCAAAAAAAATATATATTTGAAATTTTAATAATTTTTCAGAATATACAGAATAAAATTTACAATAAATTTCAAAATTTGCATGTTGTTTTTCCTCAATAATCAAGATTACTGTTTTATTTTTACATTTATTTATTTTAATATAATTGTGAAGTTTTTCAGTAACATTATTGAAAATCCTCTCACTACTTAATTCACTAATCTGTAATAATAAAATCGCATTAAATTTTGAAGCAAGTTATTTAATTTGGATTACAAGTTATTTGAATATTATATAAAAGGGTGTGTCACAATTCAAAGGAAATTCAAAAACATTGCAACAAAAGATTAATTTTCTTTAAACAAGTATTTTCAATTCAATAAATTATTTTTCCATCTTTGAAAAAAGAAATAGCATATATATAAAAGCGCGCGTGCTCGTCATATGCGATTAAAAATGCGGGCTTCTTGTTTTACAAGTGACATTTCCGTTTGCACGCGAAATTAAATAACACCGGGCACCGTATGGTAATTCTGAAAGTTAATAGAATCGATTGGAAACGGATACGAGATTAGAGGGGAGAACGACCCTGGCGGGACTCGTTGTCACGTTTCGACCTTAAAGAAAAACACGGCAGTGCTTCTCTCGATCACTAAATCAAACTTAATCAACTTAAACACTAACAAAAAGTTAATTATTTAAAATCTTGAATAATATTATTTCAAATAATAATTTTATTTAAAATAAAATTTTTGAATTTATGTATTTATAAATATCATAATTAGCTGCTTTTCATAATCTAGTCATTCGATTTATTATTTGAAATATATATTATTTTTGATTTTATTGAAATGATTTTTTTCTTAACTTTTTTTTATTTAAAATTTTAGTCTTAAAAATTATCTTTGTTCTCGGTTATCGAGATTTTATTTAAAACAGAAAGTAAATGTGTCTCGGATATCGCGCGAATTGCACGCATGTGAATCGAATAATTGCAAGTGGAAACGAACATTTCCTCGATTATGCGATTCATATACGATCGCGGTAAAAACAGTGTTTCGAGTCTCTTCCGTGGAAAACGAGTAGTATCTTCCTGATGTTGTAAATTAGAGAAAGCACAGGAAACTAAGTTTGATTTGATTGGAACGCGCGTTCCGTTTAAAGATGGAATAACAAAAATGTTAGAATAATTTCATAAGGATCGAGATATTTATAATGGCGCTATTTCTTCTCATGTGTAACACACGCTTTCACTTTCCATTTTAATGACATTATACTCTGTTCATGTAATAAATAGATTTTTTTTAGTGTTATTTAGATTTGAATATGAAAATGTTTCATTGTTCTATTAAAAATTTGAAAATAAAAATTTATCGTGTCATACAATATTTAAATATAAAGTTATCTTAATATTATATAAAAAAAATTAAAAATATTAAATATTTGAATAGAGAATTATTCTAATCAGTTAAAAAATAATCAGTTAAAAATTTGAAAATATAGATTATTCAAATAAACAATTATATAATATTTGAATATGAAATTATTTTATTATAGAATTAAATAATCAAAAAATATTTATTATTTTAATATTCAAAGATGTAAAAAAATATTAAGTCATAGAACTGATTTAATATTTTAATAACAATAATTACTTTAATATTCTATCAAAAATTAAATAATACGAAACATTTATTCAAATATAGATTTACTTTAATATTTTACAATTAAAAAAAAATTAATTATTTTTATTTTTTAAAATTTAACAATAATATTTAAATACTTTGATACTTTGTTAAAAGTTTACTATAAAACATATACACATTATGTATAAATATATAGAAAAGAAATTCCTATTTAAATTTTTACAATTTTCATTCATTTTTGTTTAAACGTATAAAGTTAATAATGATACTATAAACGTGATAATGGTTGAGAACCATGGTAAAAAAAGATCCGTGCACAAAACATGACTACTGCCACGTGACCTGTCTGATGCACGTGACCGACAGTGTGTCAGAGAGTCAAGCAAACGGATAGACAAATAGATATACGTGGTATTCTTAGCCACGTAAGAACCACTTCTTACATCTTTCAACTCAACAACGATTTGCGTCACAACATGCTACTAAGAATGGAAATGATTCAAATGCAGTTGGTTAATTATTATAAGTCAGCCAAAAGATAGATAGATTTGTAATTTAATTAATATTTAATTAATATTTAATTAATTTTCATATCTAATTAATTTTTATATTCGTGTTGGTTTTAATTAATTCTGATAACAAAAGAATCGTTATTATTGGAGCGAAACAAAATATGCCAATAAATTGAATATATTGCAGAAAATAAAATGTAAGCATATATCATATAATTTTACAATATCATACAATTTTACATTATCATACAATTTTACAATATTTATGAAATATTAAGAATTTTATGTTCTTATTTATGTATGATAAAAATATATATTGAGAAACATAGAAATATTTTTCTAATAAATTTTTGTAATAAATTAAATCTTGAACATTTCATAATATTGATTAAATTCTAGGTTATTCGAATACCAGACGAGTATTCATGCACGAAAATATGGGTCACGATAAATTGGTACACATCATCGTTGGAATTCAACGAACCGAATATTATACATGACACACAAGGATGATTAACCATGATCGTTTATGGATCGAAACCACACAGATCGTTGACCCGATTCGCAGGCTCATTGGTCGTGGGCCCCGATTCACCTGTGGTTTGCCACCACGTCGGCCGCACCAGAATACGCCTTCCTTTCGAGTTTCCGCAGCGAAAGGCGCCTCGGCCTTGACTGTTTTGAAAAGTACCGCGAATCATCCAGCCGGCACGCGGTTTTCAACGAGCGTGCATCGCGAAATGAAAACTCAAGGAAAGATCGTTCTGGAAGAGTGAACATTGTCGCTTTGCGTGGAAATCTACGTTAACGAGTGAATCATACCACGATAGAAAGTTTTGATAATAGATTTGATAATCGGGAGGGAAAATGTTTATGTTTCCATGTTTTAATCGTTAAAATCGAACATTTAATTATGTCGCGGTTTAATTTTTTTTTTATATTAATAGTATATCTAGTATATCATTATCATTTTTTTTTATTACAAAAAATATGTTCATTTTTTAAGATTTTTTTGATTGTAAAAGTTTTGTATATATTAATATATAAATATATAATAATTATTTAATAATTATATAATAATTATATTAATGTATAAATATATATTAATATATAATAATATAATATAATATTGT
>NW_006263761.1:142005-147418 GCF_000469605.1 Apis dorsata | reverse complement strand
TATTTACATAATTTTTGAAAATTTGTTTAAATATTTGAATACTTATTCAATAATTATCTATAAATCTTATGATAAATAAAATTATCATTATATATAAAAATTTAGGAAAATAGTATAAAGTGGACTTTAATATATTTTTTATAATAATCAAAAATTAAACAAGACAAAAAGAAATTTAAGAATTTAATTATAAAAATTTTAATTATAAAATTTTTTATTTTTTAAAATTATTTTACAATCAAGGAAAAAAATTAAAAATTATATAATATTCATTCCTTATTTTCATTAGGAAATCATATTTTTATATCATTTTTTTTTACTTATCTGTATTACATTTCAATATCAATATATTCATATCAATTACAACATTAAAGGTTATTTAAAAAAAAAATCATGTTCCTAACTAAGTGATTATTAATATTACGCGCGCGTATTATCGAACCATTTTATTTTCTGTATGATTTATGCTTCCATATTTCGTGTAACTGCGCCATGCTACTGTAATTACCACGATGCTATCTCTCAGCAAACAATTTCGTTCTCAAACATCGACAAGAACTGTCAATTGACATAATAACAACATCACGCAAAACATACGGCCAGTTTCGTAGTTCAAATGTATATCGAGTTTGCCATTTCCGTTCTCTATTCGAATTCTTCGGCTATAGTGATCTCGCTGAATCGTTTCACGAGCTTCCGTTTGCTTGATTCCGCAATATTCAATCCCGGATCACCTATTCACACGATTTATTTCATCAAATTTCCGCTGCGTACACGATCGTTTTACATCTTTGTTCTACGATCTTGTGAAATTTTTTTTTTTTTCTTTTTTGAAATGTCGAAGATTATCGACAATCGTGATTGAATTGTAGACTTTTTTATTTTAATCAAATATTATGAATAAAATGTTATAAAATAAATATAAACATTGATATAAATAGAAAAAGTATGTATGAATAAAAATTATAAATATTGAAATATTGAAATGATTATATTATATATTGTATTATTATAAATATTTATATTATATAGTATTTATATAAACATATAGACATATATAAATATTATATAAACATATAGATATATATGAAAAAAAATAAGTAAAAAGTAGACAAAAGTAAGTAAATTTTCATCTTATGAAAGTATTAGAATAAATCTAAATTAAAATAACTTAAATAGCTTTTGTGAAATAACTTTTTATAAAAATTATGTATTAAGTTTTGTAATATATTTAAACATTAAAAATTATTTTTTATTAATAAAATTAAAAATTAGGTTTTATTGTTATTTTTATTTTTTAATTTATTTTTTTTTTTGCTGTGTCTTGATATTTTTTATTAGATTCTTTTTTTTCATAAGAAAAAAATCTTTATTTTAGTTTAACAAATTTTTAATTTATTTATTATTTTAGATTCTCATAATATAAAAAATCTATTTTTTTAATTCACTTTATAATGTTGACAAAGGAGAATTCTTATTTTTTTATATCTACATATAATCTATATATCATAAAAGTATCTACATTAAACAATATTATAAGTATATAGTAAAATATATAGAATATACAAAATAATAAAAATATAAAAAATAAAACTTTTTTAATCTTTTTTGATGTATCAAAAATTATAAAGAACAAATAATTATAAAATTGAAATAAAAAAAAAAATAATTTAACAAATTACATCTTTATAAAATAAATATTTCATCTGAGAGAAATTTTCATTACAAATTATATAACCAAAACTGATTTAATTTTCATAATAAAAAGACAAGCAATTTTGCCAAACAATAGCACATATATCTAATTATTTCATAAACTGCTTTAGCAATATCGAAAGTATGATTTACGATCTAGTGAAATGCACAATAATCTCTTAACGATAATCGTTACTCCCTTCGAAGCATAGATCGGGAACATCGATTCGTAATTACATAGTTAGAATGTCGAACAATTCATTCGATTTTCACGAAGAAATCCATATGTATAATCCCGTTGATCGAAATAATTGGAAGCGATCACAAGGATCCGGCATAGATCGACCGCGTCACTTGATCTCGATACGCGAAACTTTCGAGATAAACTGGTTCCACATATGCAGTATGGAATTCGTCCTCGATACATCTCATTAGCTCCGTGCATCCTATCTGGAAGCATCGATAAGACTTTGCATTCCACTATTCAAAAGGAACCATCTCATTTCTTGTGCCATTTCATTAAATTCTAATGGCGATAGATCGATAATTATGGTTTTTTTAGGTGTTAATTTGATATTTACGAATATTTGATTCGATAAATATGAAGTAAGTTTTCATTTAGTAATATATGTATATAGTAAAAAGTATAAGTGAAGGATGAAAAATTGATATTACTTTAAATTGTTATGAAAAAAAATCGCACAACATAAGTAATTAATAAGTATTAACATTTTACAAATATTATTTTCACAAATATCATTATTTTTACAGATATTCATTTTATTTTAACTATAATATAAAAATCTAATAACTATTTTGTCATGCAGACAGCATGATAAAATCTATACAAATTTTAAAGATTTTGAAATAATTAAAATAAATTGGTATTAGTATACTATATTTATTATCCCGATTTAGAAATTGATTAAATATATTTTTCAATAGTATAAATAAACTTAAAAAAAATTAATATTTTTTTAAATAATATAATAATATAATAAATAATATAATAAAAATAAAAACTTTAAATAAACTTTAAAAAATTAATATTCCACCATTCAATATTCCAGCATAATTTATATATTTCTTGAATTATCACAAATATATAAATTAAGATCAAATCTTAATATTTATTTATAGTAAAAATTAAAAAATTAAGATCTTTTCGTAAAACATGGAAATATAATTAATAATAATAAATAAATATTAAAAATCATTAGGTAAAATAATAATATCGATTACTTTTTAGATTGCGGTTCACTTAAATAATACACTCATGTAAAAGTTAATAAAAAATAAGGTAAGTAGAAATAGGATTTTGGTTATAATCTTTTTATAATCAACTGATTTATCTAAAACTATTTTAGTTATCTAAAATTATATGCCTTTTACGACTTTTTAGAAACATTTATTTTTTATCTTCAAATCAGTATGTTATTGTTTATTACATAAGAAAAATTATGCAATAAAAATTGCTTATAATTTGTATAATTTTGATTTTACATTATGATATTTAATCATATCCTAATAAACTTGATCAAATCTGATATCTATTGCAAGTATCGGAGAAAATCAGTGAAAGTTAAACCTTTCTATCTCTTCTCTTTCAATATAATAATTCTAAACAAGAAGTTCGATTATTTCGATTTCTTTCTTTGATATTATCTTGCAAATGCATCAAATCAAGCAATAAAAAAACAATCATGTCGTAATAATTGCTTTCAAAAAAGTAACTTCAAAAAAGCAATAAAATAGAAAACAGAAGTATGAATCATTGTAATATCAAAACACATTAATCTTTACACGCTATTAATCTTGTTTGAGTAAATCTTGAAATCGTCAAATATAAGTAAATGGAAGAAATTAAAAAGTATATATGCATTCTTTGACAAACCATTTTATACGCATTATTTGACGAACCACTTACATCAAGTTTGATAATTTTAAGTAATTAAGTAAATTAAGTATCGAAAATCTGGCAAACACTAAAAAAAATAATATAAATCGATTTCAGCATATGAAATGAAATTATTTATGAATAAAATTTACATTCTTTGATATTTCTACTTTGAAATATTCATTTCTACAAATAAATTATTGGTGAAATTTAATAATTATTATATTTTATTATAATTTAATTCTTAAAATATATAATTATTATAAGAATTTTAATAATTATATAATTATTATAAATTATATAATTATTAAATGAAATAATTTACAAAAAAATATAAGTACATGTTTGTTCAAAAACAAAATAAATATATAGAAAGTATAAGATCAATAAGAGATGAGTATAAGTATGCATAAGATCCATAATAAGATATATATAATCTAATATTTACATTGATGCATCAAATTTTAATTTTAAATTTTCTTTTGGTATTATTGTAACTTTACTTTTTGCTCAAATTAAAGATATCATCAATTATATTATTTTCACTGTTTGTCTTTTTAAAATTAATCTTTAAATTTATTATTATATTATTAATTACATAACATAAATAACAAAAAATAGAAATATAAAATATTAGAGTGATTTATATGCATTAAAATTTTTATTTAATATTAAAATTTAATTAAAATGAAAATTAGATGCAAATCTTTAGTAAATATGTTAAAATATGCAAAATATATGTAAAATAAGTAATTATATTATCATATTGCCATTTAAATCAAATTTTATTTGTTTAATTTTATCTTAATCTAAGAAAAATAAAAAATTCATCAATTTCTTAATATATTCATATTTAGGCAGTATTTTTCATATAAAATTTCAAAAAGTTATTATAAATTGTTTATAATAATTATAAATTATAATTTATTTATTTATAATTATTTTCAAATTATCCTTTATATTTAATGATTAATATATCATAAATATCATAAATTACGTATTAAATTTATTATTTATTTATATTTTAAATTTTTCTTATTCCATAGTAATTTTATCAAATAATTCTTCGTGAAAATATATTTAATAAATCAAAGAATTTTTCAAGAAACAATAATCTTATCGCGATTAAACATGAAATGATGGCCATTAGCAACAAGATTCAAGAAGAAATGACTAAGTTGATTATACAATTTATTAGAAGCGAAAAGAGATAATTGGCGTAAAATTTGTTTTCACGTATCATTAGATATACGCGAAAAAAGAAGCAGCACGATAGTTCCGCTATTTCGAGATAAATTATGGACAAAACGAACTGTTCAAAAAGAAAAAAAAGAAAATAGAATGTAGGTGCCACTATTCAATCGAATCTAAGTATCCGGGTTGTGGCCAAATTTATAAAATTGAAATTTTCTATTTCAAAATCATGAAAATGACGAATTTCAAATATTTTGTTTCTTTATTATTTAATTAATTAATTAAATTATACAAAATGATGCAGAAAATTCTTAGAATAAATAATATTTGAAAAAATAAAAAAAAGAGAAAGAGTAATAAAAAAAATACAGATCAAAAAATTAATATTTTCAATATTAAGTTTTTGTTTTAATTAAACCGAGTAATTGCTGTAATTTTAATTAATAATAATTTTAATTAATATTCGATAAAAATATTGAATTATTTTATAATTTTTTTTTTTTTTTTTGATTGAAAAAAATTTTCTATGTATTTTTCTTCTATCAATTTTTACTTGATACTTGATAATTTTATGTCAATTAATATTTCTTTACAAAGTCTTATAAGATAATTATAATATATTATATA
>NW_006263761.1:138554-141852 GCF_000469605.1 Apis dorsata | reverse complement strand
ATATTATATATTATGACATAATATAATGGAAAGATAAAAATAATCTATTGGTTATATGCAGCATAATTATTTCTAAAATAGATAAATCACTAACTTCAACAAATGTAAAAGATTTCGATAATATTAATTTATAACTATATAAAATTATAATTTTGAAAATATAATATTAATGTTTCAATCCACATTAAAATTTTTTTTTCTTTATTTAAATATCATTTAAAATTTATATATATTTTTATTGTATAATCTATTATTTATTTAATCTATTTTCAAGAAATCAAAAATTGATATATTGAAATTCTATTGTTATTCTATAATTTTAATTAATATTTAAATTAGTAACTGTATTAACTCTTGTGATCCTCAGTATAATGAAAACAATAAACTTTTAAGAAAATAAACTTTTCAATTCGAAATAACAGGTTAATTTTGAATGAAAAAAAAAAAAAATTTTAATTCTGAACAAAATTAAGATATTTCTAATTCTGATTCCTCTGACAAAAATAAAATTTTAATATCATTTTAATTATAATAATATCGTATACTGAATCTCTTACACAGAAAATTGAAAAAAAAATTAAACTATAATGATCATACAATATAATTGCAAACGAAACCAATATTAAACAACTGATTAAAATTATATAATTTCACGAATAATATATTCTAGATAAAACGAATAATTTTCATTGCAATAATCATAACAATAAAAGATCCAAAACACCTGATATCATAAAATTCAATATCCTTGAAGATTAAAACGATTTCAAACTGGTTTGACAAACTAACAGACCATGAACATTTCTCATTGGATTCTCCACTTCTTTCTTCTCTTCTCGTCGATTCATTCCATTCGATTCATGGCACAAACAGGTACACACATATCCGTTTTATTTCTCTTAAGGCTCGTTCTTTTTACTCTTTTCCATTTTCATCTTCTTCTTCCTCTTTTTTTTTCATCACTGATGGCCATATGAAAAATCGATTCACGGACCGTTACGCATTCGGCTCAGAGAGATCCAGGCTGAGAAATGTTACGGGGCGACGAGTGCGCATCCGCCTCGAAATAGGAAGTCCTGTACAATGTACAATGAAACAATGAGATTGTTACGTGCGAGGAAGAAAAGGCGAGGAGCCCCGTGCCCTCGAAAGATCCCCTTTCATTTGCAAATACATCGGTAAAACTTCTGATCGTTTCAAGAAAATTCTGTCGAGAATAATTCGTAGTAATTAATTTTGTTTAGATTCTATACAACCGTTATATTTCTGAGATTAATATTGATTTCATTATGAAATAAGGAATCGAGTGGTAATACTTCATTTGTTTGTTGCACATAAAATAATATTGAAACACCGTTAAATGGAATAAGTGAAAGCAATGATAAATTCTCGAGCGATTAGTTATCCTTTATATTTTTATTTTCTTGATCAAATATAGAATTCTGAAATATAAATTGTAAAAGTGCTCAAACAATGAATTAGAATAGTTTTAAGATATTTTGTCAAAAATATAAAAAATCATTAAAGTGATATGATAGAAATTAATATCTGAAAATCTAATTATTTAATAAAGAAACTTTCCTAAATTAATAACTGATTTTAATAACATTTGGGCAATAGTATTCAAAAAAATATTTATCAATATGAAAAACATATTTTTCTCAATTTTTGAAATTTTTCATACAAAAAATATTATATAAAATGTTATTTGTTTTTAATAATTTAATTAAAATTGAGTATTTAAATTATTTTTCAAAATGTTTATTTATTTATAAATGACAATAAAAATCAATATTTTTTGTAAAGAATTAAATATGATTAAAATATTACTGATACATGAAATATAGTCAGAGTATAGTCATATAGGAAATAATTTTAACATAAAAAAAAAATATTTTTTTTTTGTTTAAATCTTCACTTTCAAGAGAATCGAAAATTTGTCAAATATTGAAGAATATGGTTAATTTCTGAATAGATATAAATAGTTTACTGATAAAGTATTATTCTACAGGTGAAAATAAGATAAGAATTTAAAAAAAAATTTTTAAAAAAATATAATTTTGTAATAATATAATCTAATTATATATCTAATTATATATCGTCGATTTACTATTTATTGATAGTTTTCAACACGAAAGAATTTTTTTTATCAAAGAAACCGTTATAAAAACTGAAGTTCGGTTCTTCTTTGAAACTTAGATTTATGTTTCAATGCTTCTTGCCTCTTTGGTCCATGACCCACTTGGGCGTTCTCTGTAATTGATGCTTTTCGAAAACGATGGTGAACGGACTACTTAATGTCGAAATTGCAACGAAAATTTACGTTGCTTTAAAATAATCATTTCTACAAAAAACATATCTTTATTAAAATATAGATGTATCAATATTTTATTACTAGAATTTCTATATTTAAAATTTTATTTCTTATTTTCTTCAAAAATAATTAAAATTAAAAAATGCAATATAATCATATAATATAATCATAAAATATAAAATATCAATATAATTATAATATAAAAAACTCAATTAATTCATTATAATCATATTAATAATTTAAAATATTATTATAAAAAATAACTTTTGTTTATTATCAAATATTATAAATAGCAAAAAATAATTTTGTTCCAATGTTTCAATCTATTTTGCTAACTTTAATATCTTTTTCCTTTTCCTATTAAATATCATAATTATCATTCTCTATACAATTTCTTAGAGAATAACTCTTAGAGAATAACTATCATCCACAAGAAGTTAAAGAATCAAAAAATGAAAAAGAAAAAAAAAACAATAAACAATAAATAAATAATAATAAATAAAAAAATTTTTTTTTTCCTTTCTATGCCAATGAATCGAACAAAATAAAATTAATGGTTTATCCATTCCAAATGAGATCATTTTATTCATCTTTTATAAATTTAACTCGACAAACCAATTCATTATGTCTTTAGTCGGTCCATCGCGATTTCTATGATATCTCTCCGATTTTCAAAAGTCAGTTCTCCCAAAACAATAGTCTATGATTCGAAAAATCTATAATAAGATCAAAATAATTAATAATCATTTGCTAATTCATTCTTCTTCCACCTCATCTTTGCGAGATATGAGAAAGTGATATTTGGGTCACACGAGGCTATTAATTGTTGCTACAGTTTGGATGAATAATCTCAACTTAAGAAACGCCATCTAATTATTAATTACACATTTTGCAATCCCGTAATACATTCAATTATTTCTAGTAATTGATAAACTTCTATACTCATCAGTTCTTGGAGTTGTTATTAATTTTGAAAATAAAACA
>NW_006263761.1:134269-138304 GCF_000469605.1 Apis dorsata | reverse complement strand
CTCTCTCTCTCTCTCTCTCTCTCTCTCTCTCTCTCTCTCTCTCTCTCTGTCTCGTAATTGGTTGAAAAAATATTATGTTGAAAATGTTGAATTGGAAAGAAATTTGCAATTTGATTTCTTTCTGGAAGAATTTTCTTGAAAATTTGTATTGAAAAATTTTTAATGTGATTTTATTTATTTTCAAATGATATATAATAATATATAAGAAATTTAATTATAAAAAATACTTCGTGGTATAACATATTTATAATAACAATTAAAGATTAAAACCAGAAAAAAATAAAAATAAAAAAAAATTATAAAAAAAATTAATTAAATTAATTAAATAATTGTTTGTATATTGATATAACTGTATTTTTTTTTTGTCTTGGAAGAATTTATTAGAATAAAGTATATTATAAATATTTTTTCTATTCTTATTTGACAATAAATCTTATATGATAGTATAAAAAGTAAAAATTATATTATAATAAATAAAATTATATTATATTTTAATTCAAAAATATAATAATTGAAAATTATTATTATAATAAAAGATTGAAAAGTTTAAATTTAAATAAATTTTTTAATTTTATTATTTATTTTTAAAATAACTTGATACTGCTCAATAAATTCTTCTAATCAACAAATTAATTTAATCTTTCAAGCTGTTAATTCTTAATTAATATCTTCCAAAGTAGGTTGCTGTCATTGCTTACAAATATAAAATATATATAGGCGGAATTTCTTACGTTCGATGAAAGTGTTCAGATCTCACTTAATGTAGTGAGAAGAAAACACTTTTACATTTGTATCGTTCGACAATATAAACCAATATAATTGATATAATTTAATATCGCTTAAAGTAAAATCAATTTTTTAAATTATTTATTATAAATATATAAATTGATATACAAAAGAACATAAAATATTTATTAATACACATTGTAATATTTGAAAAATAAAACAAGTCTCTATTTAAACTCTCTATCTCCATTTTTTAATCATATTCATAGAAATTTGATTTTGCATAAATATCCATAGTTAATTGAAATAATGTTCTTTAAATTCGATTCTTTCACTATTTCTAGAGTTAATCTATCTCTACATTTGGATAAAATAATAAAAAAAAAGAAAAATTCAACTTGTTTCATAAAATGCTTTACATATTACCATTGTGACTAAACTAGCACTTCTTCACTTAGAATGGGAAGTTCTAAATCTAACCTAGTTTACATCCTCTGAGTTTCAGATTTTCTATTTTTCCGGTCCGTGCATAGATAACAAGAAAAATAGCAAAAAGTACAATCGATTGTAAAATTAAAATTAGTTTGATTAAAATTGAACATATCATTAATTCCATTAATGAATATAAAAAAAATCCACTTAATATTTCAAAATCTTAACAATGAAATCTATTCTCGATTTGTTGCACTTTAAAATTCACAATCGAACTTATAATTTTTTATGTAAGCGTAGGAATAAAAAGGTGTACATGAATGAATGTATGAATTGAATTAAAATTCCTGACTTCAATAACCAAATATTATTCAATATATTGTTGTGTACTTCAAAAGGAATTATTATAAAGATATTTTTAACAAAAATTTTTCTTATGAAGAAATTTTCTTATAAAGAAAGTTAACGTTTTCGTATATGCAAAGTATATATATAGGTCGTGAATATTTATGCAGCTGATTATTTTCTTTTTTTAATAGAAGATGAATAATATATTAGCAGAAAGTATTTTATAGTACATTTTATTTCGAAGAGGATCTAATAAATTTCGATTTAATATATTTAGGAAAATTAAATTCTCATTTCTTAAATTGTAAGATTTAAATGTTTAATATAAATTGATATGATATAAATCGTATAATGAAACATATTTAATATTACTCAATTATTCTATATATTATTTCAATTCCCAAAATACTTTTCTCTCTTTCTATATCATACAACTTAAATATTAATTCGTGAAATTTATTAGATTGCAAGAAATAACATTTATTGTATACTTTAAAAAACGATATGTATTTTTTAAAATCATGCGATAATTAATTGAAATGTAAAGGAAAAAGAAATCGATTGTAGAAGATTGAAATAGATTATTTGAAAAACTAGTATTTTTTTGATGATATTTTCATTGGATTTAATAAGATAATAAAATATGTTGCTTAGATATAGAAAATAAAAGAATTATTGAAAAATCGAGAAGTAGTAATTTGTTAATTATATTTGATAAGTGAGAAAAATATAAAAAAATTAATATATTTTTTGCTATTCAAATTAAAATTTTTTAGATAAAAATAAAATAAAAAAAGAAATGATGAAATTCATTAAAAAAAATAACAATAATATATAATCTAAATTTGAAATATTTGTGAATTTCTGAATATATTTAAGCAATAAAAATTGATTTTTCGAAAGAATTGCCACTTTGTTATTTAATTTTACAAAAAATATATTTATTCCGTATTTATACAAATATATACCCCAATAACTTAATTTCTTCATTCTAATTATTCATACATTAAAAAAAAATTATATAGAAAAGAATCTAACATAGAATAATATCATATTCATTTGTTATTAAAAAAAAATTAATATAATAATGTGATAGAATCTATGTAAAAAATATAATTGAAAACCAACATTGATTCATATTATAAACTGATTGATTTTTCTCCAATTAACAAATTAAAAGATTAGATTATAAATTTCAAAAAATCATATATTATAAAATTATAAAAAAATATCACATATCAAATTTTATTGATCACATTTTATAATTATTAATATATTCTATCATTGACTTATATATATGACCAACCGCAATATTCAATGAATTCAAAAAACCACATCAAAAACCACAGTGTACAAACATTACAACTGTCCCAGCTGTGACCAACTTTACAATTCGACCGAACTTGATCCACATGGTTCCACAGGATTCTATGTGGGCCGCGTGTCCCACCGAAATCCTGAATCGCCTCAAGCCCATAACGGACCGGCATACTGATTCCTTCTCCACGACCACGCTTCCTCGTAATTGGCCAATGTAAATCGCCACACAGGCTACTCACTCGCCATGTTTAATCGACCCCTTTGTCCCATACGCTGCTGCAATTTGCATCGAATTTATTATGTGTCCCTGTATGTGCGTGTTCTCTTTCGTTCGGTCTTACTTTCGAACGACACGATGGATGTACATATAAGATATACATGCTTATATACTTCCATATTGCATTCTCCGCGTTCTTCTTGTACTTAGATCTCTTTAGCTATACTTTAAAATTCTCGAGATTAGATGATGTTTTCTTTTGGAGGATTTGTTTTTACTTTAATTTATGATGACTTAGTATGTAGAAATAAAAATTCTAAAAAGCATACATGGAATTAGATTATTATTGAGAAATATATTAACGATTTTCGACTAAAAAAGAAGGAATATTTCGACAATAAATTAGAGATGTAAGAATTATACAAAATTTTTATTCATTAAAATATTTTTTAATCTATTTCATAATATAAAAAATTATAAATTGTAATTTTACAAGAATCATGGTTTCGGAAAGTGAAAAAATTTTTTATTTTTTAAATCTATTCTATTTCAAATGTTTTTGCAAGTTTAACAAAAGTTATGTAAATAATAAATTAAAAAAAAAAAACTTCAGGAGAATGAGAATTGAACAAAAGATCTTTTATTACGAATCTTAAGACTACTTTCAACTTTTTCAAAAATACTTCATGAATTCATTGTACTTTAATACAGTAAATTTTCGCAAAAATGCATAATTACTATAATCTACTAAAAATAATTTTCAGAGAAATCTCAGCAATCAATTATACGCAAAACAATATTGTATAAATTATATAAATTTAATTTTTTCTTTATTTTATTATATATAATATATATTTTATTATATATATTTTTCGATTATAAAAACAATGACAGATTTTTCTTAATAATCTAATATTTATTTAATATTTAGTTAATATGAATGTGATCAACATTGATAAATTAGAATATTCATCACATGATTTTCAATTCTT
>NW_006263761.1:117745-134197 GCF_000469605.1 Apis dorsata | reverse complement strand
TTAATTAAAATTAATTAAAAAATATATCACGAAAAAAAATTGAAAATTATGAATGATTCTCTAATTTTTTAGCCAAAATATAATAATAAAATAATATATAATAAATAATAATAAAATTTTTAATAATATATTTAAAAAACTGATATTAAGTCCCATAATTTGAAAAAATTGTATAAGGATAACAATGTATATAATAATGAGTCTATTTAAAAAAGAATTTAGATTTTTTAATAATTGTTTTTCAAACAATTATTTATTATGGATTTATCTCTAAGAATCGAATTATAATTTTCAAGACAGCTTTCTCGAGATAAATAATCCTAGAAATGAAAGCAAAATTACTGTCTCGAAACTGAGGGGAATGGCACTCGACACTTATAAAAGATGACTCTTGAAATGTGACTAATTTACCAGAGAAAATAACACGATTATATTACTTGCAATTGTTTAAATTGTTTCATACTAATGGTTCTTTATTAGAATTTTACGATATGAGAAGATAATGAAATTCGAAATGTAAAAAAAAAAAACAATAAAATTTCGAATCTAATAATGAAAATTCGAAAGTCTTCGAAATTTTATTGTTTTACTCAATCCTCTTTTTTTTTCTTTTTTATAAAATAGTATAAGCTTTGTAGCTATAGAAAAAGTAATATAGAAAATAATATTTTAATAAAATAATTTTAATTTAAATTAAAAGATTTATTAAAAGATTTATTATTTATATATTAGATTTAGATTAATTTTAATTTAAATTAATAAGAAATGGAAAGAAATTAAAAAATGAAAGTTAGTATCTTAAAATACCAAAATAATAACAGAAAATGTAAAAATATGTTTATTAAAAAAAAAAAAATGATAATATTCCAGAATTAATATGAAATATTCATTATATTTTTTTAAAATCAAAATGTTACCATTTAATAAACCAAAGAATTTTTGCATAATATTATATATTTCAACAATATGCAAATATTTAAAATTAATTAAACTTGTTTCAGAGCTATTTTCTTATGAATTTTAATTACGATTTGAAATACGTTATTATAGATATCATTTTAATTAATTTTTCCCTATATAAAAAATTAATAGTCAATTTTATTTATTGCACATATAATAATATAATGCATGAGTGTATAATATATACAGTATTATATACAGTAGTTCACAATAACGTATTTGAACAATATTTTAGAAAATCTTGATTATAATAGAAATATGTAGATATAATAGATTATTTATAAATAATTTTATTTTTTTTTGTGCATTCCACCATGCATTCAAAAATTTCAATATTTTTTCCATGTTTTAAATACATTTTGTTTGGGAATATTTTTTATAACAAAGTGATATAATTACTAAAATCTGAACATTTTATGTTTTTAAAATCTTATTCTCATATTATTACAAAATTATTAAAAAAATTAATAGAAATATTAAAACTTTCAATTTTCCATTTTATTCTGTCAAAATAACAAGTAATTGTTTACAATGAAAATTCATATAGATTTTGATTATAGTTAAGTATAATATCTTAATATAATTACAACAATACTTTCAGAACTTATATAAGTCCAACAAGTTGTACTTAGAATGAACATTCGAATATTTTTGTGAGTTGTTACATTGACTGGTTTGGACAAGATTTATGTTAGATTATATTATATATATATATATATATATATATATATATGTTAGACTTATATTTCGTATAAAAAAACCTACATTGTACCTTCTGCTATAACAAAGCAAATGTCTAAGTTCAAAACATTACATGTTATATCTTATATGCTATAATCTTATATGAAATTAAAACAAATTATAATATATAATAGTTTATTCATAATGCTTATAAATACGTAAATGTGTATGAATATTTACTTCAGACGTGAAGTCATAGGAAAAATTCAGATGTGTATAAATTCAAGAAAAAAATATATAAGTTTTTTTCTTTAAAAAAAATATGTTTTATTTTCTTTTCAAGATTATTAATTTAATGATTTTTTTTAATATTTATAAGATATTTATAGAATATTAATAATTTATATATTTATTACAAAGTGGGACAGAGAAAGACAATAAAATTTATTTTATCTTTGCTTCACATTTAAATTTAAATTGCTTATAACTTAATAAATAAATTTCAAATGATATTTTTGTATATTAACTTTTGCGTTTATTGGAACTCTAAAATAAACTCTTCAAAAAAGAACTTTTAATAAATTGTACTGAGTTACACGAAATTGTAGCCATTATTATCAAAATATATATAATATAAAAGCGAATCTCAAATATATATAAAAAAATGTTATTTAAAATGATATCTTTAATAACATATTTTAAAGTCAATAAATTAGTAAGGAGATAATTTTTCGACGAAGTTATCTTTAAATTAAATCGCCAAAATGAAAGGAATATTTTAAACACTATAAAAGCTAAATGACACTTTAAATACAAAAACACATTTAAAAAAAAATCAAGCTAAGCATCAAAAACATTTATAACAGAATTTATAACAGAATATGATACTAAAATCAAAATTTTTCAAGCGAAAATTCAAATATGAATACAAATCTTCACATAAATGAAATCATAGTTTTGTAATAGTTTGTAATAAATAAAATTTATATTTTTTTTAAAGCATATTTTTTTGAAAAAAATTCAAAACTAATTAATAATATAGATATTTAAATTAAAATTTTCCATGTGAAAATTCATTTAAATAGATGTACAAATCATCACATGAAGAAATAGGAAAACGATGAAAAGAGAACATAAAGATGAAATCATGCCAGCATGTAAAACGATGCTAGAATGCGACATAGTATTTCAATGCATAACAAAAACTAATGGATAAATCGTTTGGCTGAGGAAAGATTGATCGCGGTGACATTCACGGCTCAAGAGGAGTTGTCTAAGTACTTAACGTAGGTGTCCCTGAGAGAGGACTATAATACGTTATGCGGTAAAGGAGAAAGATATCGAAAGAGCAATGATGGTATGTGCATACGAAGATCGTAATATCAATCATAAAGTCGCATTCAAAAAATTGTTCACCGAAGATTTCTTCTGTTTGGTATAACTATAAATTTATTTCTTTCATATGCTTAATAATTATATATAATGAGATTTTTTTTTCTTTTAAATCATATTTTGTAATAATTTTTAAATCTGTTATGCAAAATTTATTTTTTGCGTGCATATGTATTAATTAGATATTAAAAATTCGTTTTCTAGTTATTTTCTGAAAATTTTTTAGTAATTGTTATGTTTAATGTATTTTTTCTATAGATAATTAATTAAATAATTAGTTAGATAATTAATAGATAATTAGTTATGAGTTGAGAATATTTTCTGAAATTAAACTTAATTAATAATTCTTCTGTTTCATATTTTATTTTTTCTATAGATACGTAAGTAATTATTTAAGAAATTTCTCGCAAAATTAAATTTTTTGATCATTTTTATATTTTATTCTTCGATTTTACAATACATAACTTTTTTATTTGATATTTTTATTTCTTGTTAATATATCATTATTATATAAAGAACAATCAGCAAAAGTCAAAAGTGCCTAGTCGTCGAAATTTGATGATTGATTTCTTCCTTTTTCATCTGCGAGATTTGTATCGCTCGATTTAAATTTCTTGAACCATCTTTCCATTTTTTACTGATTGTTCCTTCGTCAGAAAATTCGTTGAGATCGCGAAATGAATGTGCTGCATTCCAATCTTTCTCGAAGTGGTAGAGCATAATATAGTGAATATGATTTTCGATACGCATTTTCACTAATTGAAAAGAGAAGATTATTTTTATGAAAAAAATTAAATAAAACTCCAATTTTTAAAGAAAAAAAAAAAATCGCGGAAGAAACCGCAATGATGATGCACCAATTATTTGTCTTCATAAATATTTCTTTCAAAATTAAATTTAATATGAATGTATTTCTTCTATGAACATGATGAAGATATATTTCTTGTAAAATTAGATTTTATAAATTCTTATGTTTAAAATATATGTTTCTTCTAAAAATCTTCTTCTAAAATGTATCTAATTATTTACATATTAACATTTTTTTTTAAATTAAATTTTTTAATAATTTGAAATTATAATAATATATTTATTATATATATATAATTATATATAATTATATTCTGTATAATGAAGTTCTGTATCTAATAAACTAATTATAATTATTATTAAGATTATAAAAAAAGAAATAAATATAGAATCATTAATACATCATGAATACATCTTTTTCCATATATATATTTGCAATAGCACTTTCCCACGATTTTAATGTGAACTATGGGAAAAGAATGGACGATCTATAACTTTCGTTCCCAAGAAAAAACTTTTGCCTTCTCTTTGACAAATGATATTAAGATATTTTATGAAAACTATAGAACTAGAACTAGATATGACTTATTACATAATCATTATATAATCATAGACTTATAATTAAAATAATCATATAATTAAAAAGAAAAGAAAGAAGAAAAACAAATTTTAAAATAATCTTAAGAATTATAAAATCATAAAAATCTTAAAAAAATAATCTTAAAATCATAAATTTTAAATATGATAAATTTTGAATATATAAAATTATCTTATTTTCTTACCTTCGTACCTCACTTCAATACCTAATTTTTAAAATACATTAAATTTCTAAATTTAAGAATTATTATATAATCTATTGTTATTAATTCTATAATATTATATATCAAACAATTGATCCTGGGTCATTTTATTTTTCTCAATTTATTTCCTTTTTCTCATATTTTTCTCATTATTTTAATGTTTATTTTTGTTATCAATTTTAATATAGAAGGTATTTTTCAATTATATATTTAGAAGTATCATAAATAATCTAGTGAAAAACTATTAATTATAAATAATAGTAATCCAACGTTTAATGAAGCATTTATAATTCCTTGTACAAATGTAAGAATAAAATAATAAATTTTCAATAAACATAAATATTTTCCAAAATTCCTTTTTTCTCAGTTATCTCTTTGAAATACAAAAATAAACTCCAGATATTATAATATCAATAATTAATTAACAATGATGATCGATAACAAACTATGTCATTGAAAATTTAAAATAAATTTCAGAAATTAGAATATCTATAATTAACAAACAATCAATAATGATTCAAAAATTATATCATCGAAAGAAAAATTCAAATTAAATTCCAAAATTTAGATTATTTATAATTAAACAATAATAATTATTAATTTTCGTGATCAATCAAAAGGTATGCCATTGAAACAACATTGCCAGTTTGCATGTCCCGTATGTCGAGAGTATGCACGTAGAAAGGTATTTATGCTAGTAGGTCGTTTATGGACCAAGCCCATTCTTCGTGTTCTTAGCACCGGGATCTCATAATGACACACCACCGATCACTTTATCTAAGCTGAGAGAACCGAAAGTCTTTGATTTACAAACGATCTACGATCTCCATTTGATATTTTCCTGTAATAGATTTAGTCTCGATGATTTATGTGTTTTTTCAAATCATTTGTGACTTTGTTTTTTTGAGTTGTTTTATGTCTCTTAATACAAGATCGGAGTAATTTTGTCTCAATATGATATTTATTGTACTTTCACAATTCTTTAATGTTTGATTATAATATGCAAAACAAAAAAAATGAAATAATTTTGTTAAATCAAAATTGAGAAATCGGTTAATTTGATTTTTTTTAACCGAAATGTTTTTTATTATGATTTTAACGTGTTTAAGATGAGATTTTTAAAACAAAAGTAACAATTGCTGAAGAAATTCTAGAATATAGTGTTTAGTTTAATTTATAAAAAAAATATAGATATTTCAATATCTTGCTTTTTTTATTAATTATAATATTAAAAAGATATTAGATATTTATTTTTTCATTTCGGTTTATTATTATTTTTTTTTATAATTAATTTAATGGTATTGATAAACATTTTTAAAATATGTATTATTAGATATTATAATATATATGTATTATTAAGAATATTAATTATCTATATTTGATAATCATAAGTTTATAACATGAATAATTCAATGATTAGAATTCATTTTCAAATAATCAATAATATATTTTTTCAAATTATATATTTTTTCAAATTATATATTTTTATTATATATTTTATATACTTTATATGAATTTTCAAGATTTTAAGAATATATTTTATGTATTTATACAAGGTACTCGAGGTAATTTTAATCACATTTCACATTTTTCTCACAAATAATAATTATTTAAACAAAATTGAAAAAAAATATTTTTATTGATATAAGCAAAATATTTTATAATATGTTGTATAATTTATATTTTTTACGATATAAATGAATAATATAATAAAAATATATATATATATATATACATATAAATATATATAAATTGTAAAATTGTATAATATATAATGTGTATAATTCATTTTTTGCAATATAAAAAAATATATAAATATATGATAAAAATATAATGTAAATATATATGATAAAAAAATATACAAATATACAATACGCAAATCCATATAAATCTTATTATTCTTTATAGTTTATTTATAGTTTATATTTTTATGCACATCGAAATATATGTTGAAGAATAAGAAACACGCAGCTATATATTAATTAAATAGTATAAAATTTTTTTTATAAATATTATACTTGTATTTATTTTAATTTATAATAATAAAAATTGATATGATAAAAACATCATGATGAATTTTTTGGAATAGATATACATATACAGATATTTATGAAATAAGATTTTTCAAGATTTTAAGAATTTATAATTATGTATTTAACGGGATTATTCTATTAAATTATTAAATAGAATTTATCTATTTTTTGATAAGTACAGTATTTTAAAAAAAATTTTATTGTATCTTTGAGCAATGAACAATGATAAAATTATTAAAATTTTTATATAATCGATTCGGTTTACAAGTTTTTCAAATTTTTTTTTTATAAAATATCTATTAATTATGATGTTCTTCAAAGTAGTTTCTATCAGCTACAATATACTTATGGTTTTAATATTTCTTCCAATTTTCAAAATATTTACAAAATATAATGTTTGGTATAATTTTTAGTTTCTTCAACGATTTTGCTTAATTCATATGATTGCAAAATATTATTTTTGTCATAATAATAGCGATATCTCAGTTAAAGGATAATATTTTAATTTGCTATAAATTTTAGAAATCGACGCAATCGCAAGTACTTGATTTTATTATCATCCCACAGCCATTATATCAACCACACGCGACCTGGCATTCCGTTTACAAGTGAAAATGCTTTCTACCGATCGATCAAGTCGAATTCCACGAGATCGAATCGAAAGTTTATCGATCGACCGACCATTTCTGAGTATTTATCGTTTTTGTTTCTCATTTCTTTTGCTGAGAACATAATTTATAGAAAATTTAATGTGAAATGTGTTTTGCATATGTAGCGAAATTTTCATTTCTTTTTTAGTTAATATCGATAGAAAAATCAAGATGGAGATCTATTTTTTGTAAATGAAAGAAAATTGAGTTTTTTTTTAAATTTGAATCTTATAATTAGATTTAAGATTTTTTTTTTTATTTCTTAATATAATGAGAGTGATAAATTTTTCTTTATTAATTAATCATCATTAATTGATGTTTTTTTATATTTTTATTTTATTTTTTTTTTCGTTCTCTTATTGGAAAAATTACATTGTATTCTTATATCTCTTTATAAAGATTTTTGTGGCATAAAATTTCCATTTTTTTTTAGAAATATAAAAATATTTTTAAATAAAAAACTCTCTAAATTTTTTTTTAAACTTCATATAATTAATTTAATAATTTTAAAAACAGTTTAATAAATTTAAAAATAATGAAATTATTTGTTATACCATGTTATCATATATATATATTTCATATATATATACTATCATATATATATACTATCATATATATATATACTATTATCATATATTTATACTTAGAAATAATTTATTCTTAGAGAATAATTAAAAAATAAACGAATATAAAATTAAAATTCAAAAATTAAAATTCAAATTACATTCATTGGAAATTATTTCAAATTTAATGAATTTTCATAAATTTTATGCTTAACCGTTTTCCATTCGTTTCGAAGAGAGACGAAGAGAGAAAACGAGAGATCTTTTACATTTAAGGTCTCTTAAATTTCATCTCTGGCAATGAACATACATTTCCTCATGAAAAGAATTCCTTATTAAGGGAATAGTGACATCTATCTATCGAAGAAGTTCGATTCATAAGGAAAAGATGTGCACGATAGTTTCTCTTGCCATAAATATGTCAAAGGTCGTGGTTACTTTCTCATCGGGATGAATTTAATCCATAGTGGCGCGTAATCTAATGTGCATGTTAATTTGGAAATAAGTAAGCGGATGCCGAGATCGCGACGACCAATCAGACCTCGATTCCTTGACACGGAATTCTTCATGACCCACTGTGAGTGCAAAATGGCTAAACTTCGATTCAATTCATTATTTTTCTTTTTGCATAATTTAATTATTGTAATTCATTTCTAAAATTATGTATTATGAATTAAAATTTGATAATTTTGGAACATTATATTCAATTCCTCTAAAACTCTTTTCTTTGATTTATATGTGCTACATAACTTTGATTATATATGCTATTTATCTAAAAATAATAAAAAATAAGATTTATCTAAAAATATCTTATGCATTGGAGATGAATCATTAAAATATTAATTTCTATTAATATTTTTGTTCAATTAATTATATTATTACTATAAGTCTAAACAGCATAATTAAAATTTTTTTGAAAGAACTTAATATTTTCTTATGAATGTTAAAATATAGCCTTCTTATATTTTTATATTTCTTTTCCTGCTTTCTTGTATTTAAATAGTATTTTGTAAATAGTGTTTTGTAATTGAAATTTATTTAATTTGTCAAATAAACATGATTTCAACTATGTTCGAACTATCCTATCATTTTATTTTATTGATTTCGATTATTGTAATTTTAATTGTCTAATTTTTTTATATTTTATATGCATTTCTCAAAGAATGTGAATAACAAGCTCTCTAGATATAAATTTAAATGCAATAAAATTAAAGGTAATAAATTTAAATGTAATCAAATATAAATTATAGTATTTCAAAATATTAAAAACATATAAATGTTAAATAAATGAATTTCAACATTAGAAATTATTTCATCTAAATATATTCTAAATATTTCTGAATAATTATCAAATTATAAAAATAACTAAAAAAAAATGATGCTTGAATCGAATTTTAAGCTGCAAAATCATTTGAATATTTTTCGATTCATGTTCAATTAAATTGAAAAATTACTATTTTATATTATCAAAAAATTTTGAATTATTTATTATTTCTTTTTCTTCTTCAAGGAAAATCTCCTTTTGTTATTAATTTGAAATTAATATTCGATATAAATAATAATTTCAATTAATTGGATAAATTTTTGAAAAAAAAATAAAGTAACGAATTTCTAACTATATATTTTATAAATATTTGAATTTTATGGAACTTTTTATTGATGAAATATATTTTTATTGATATTATTTTTAAAATCATGAAATTAAATGATTAAAATTCAATAATCAAAAAACAATTTTCATTACTCATTCTCCTATAAAATAATCAAAAACATCGAGCAATATCTCATTAAGAAAAAGTACCCATTTTACCCACAAATATCTCTCCACACTTTCTGATTTTCCAACCATCGAATTCCACTCATGAATCACTGTCACAACTAGAAGGATCTTCTCATCTTCTCCGATAAGTCATAATAACCATTGCTTTCACGAGACGCTTTCTCGAGTCCGGATCGAAGCGAGATCCGTTCTCTAGGAAGTGGAGGTCGCAGAATCCTTGGAGAAAAGGACACGTGTCTAGTTGCATAAGCAACTATCGGTTTCACTCACGATACAAGGCATCGAGATACGCAAGTGCAATATCGTTGAGGGCAATGGTTTTTCTGCGCGGAAAATTAGAGAGTGGAAGAATCGTTGTGAAATCATAGAAAAAATCGAGAACGGTGAAATTATAGTAAACTTCTGGAAAATTGAATTGAATAAGAATAAATAATTTTGCAAATGTTAATTTTAAATTCATTTAAATTCATGTTGGCGTAATAATCGAAGATATTTGATGAAATGCGAATTAGTAACAATAAATAAGTCACTAAAAGGATTGCAAAACATTTTATAGAATTATAGATTGCAATAATTACTCGTAATTGAAATTATTTTTATGAAATTTCATCGTGAAGATTTTAAAATGAAATTTTTTTTTAATTTTGTACTTATATTGGATATTCCATTATATGGGAATAATAATAAGTAATAAGTTATCTTGTTAAAAATTTGTTTCTGTATGTACATAAAATAATTATTTTGAAACTATTTGGTTATTTTGTAACAAAATTATTACTTTAAAAAATACATATATAATTATTTATTATATCTGAAGATTATTTTATTATTTTATTAAGAATTAAGAGAATTAAACCAGTCATATCCAGATCAAAAGAAATTGTATTTTATATATATGCAATATTACAATATTATACAATATTATTTAATTATATACAATAATATAATATATACAATATATATAATATTATTTAATTATAACTTTAATAATATGTAATATATTTAAAAATATCTTTTTATGCGAGTTCAATATTGGATGGTTGTAGATTATTTAAGTATTATAAAAAAATCATGATTTAGAAAAGTTGGGAAATACCTGAAAATTACATATGTACATAATACTTGTAAACATACTATTTAAATTTAAAAAAATTTTAAAACTATGATTTATAGTTAAATAAATCAAATATATTCAAAGACGTCAGACATAAAAAAAGTGCATAAATAATGAGATATGTAAATACATTTTTTTTGTATTTATTGCATAAAAATTCGATATTATTCTACATTCATGAACATTATTTAGATTAAAGACGCAAAAGTAAATAGAAATTCGAAATTTATATATAACTTATACAATCGATACTGAATCAATTGAATGGTCAAGATGTGATCTTCCTCGATCATTTTCTTCGTTTCACTCGTATATATGAAGGGAAATCAACAAACTTTAACGTGGGAATCTTGAAAACTATAAAAACAGATTTTATAATGTATTATGGAATTAAAAAATAAGATATATTGAAAAATAATTAAAAGTTTATAATTTTTCTTTATGATTAATTTTTCCTTAAAATAATCCAACTTGGAATAATAATTAAATGAATAATAATTAATGAATATATTTCGTTTATTTAAATATAAATTATAGCATAAAAATAGTTTTTAAATTTAAATGTATGTATTAATAAGTATGTATTAATAATATGTTTATAATGTTTATAATATTATGTACATGTGTAATTTTCAAATATTTTTCAATTTTTCTAAATCATAATCTTTTTATAATAATTAAATAATCTATAACAATCCAATAATGGACTCATATAAAATAAAATCAATGGCATTTAAATTTTAAAATTCAATACGACATTTCAAATTCGAAAATTCGTTTATTAATATCATTGAGATATTGATAGAATTGATATGTTGATAAAATTTTTAACATTTGAATAGCACTTTTGGATTATATTTTAATTTTATCTTTATTATAATATTATATTATTTAATTTTAATACTAATAATAATTCATCATTTTCTATTTTTCATATAAAATATACAATTAAAGTACAAAATAATAATTAATTCTTCAGCTGTCGATTTTTCAATTTTCTGTACAAAAATTTTAAATTTTATTCAGTCTTCCATAAATTAATTATAATTAAAATTAATAATATTAATGATATTTATAAAAAAGTAAAATAAAAGATTGTTTGAAAATATATATAATAATTTTATAATTTTTTTTATAAATATAAAACAAACAAAATACTTAAAATGAAATGGAATAAATTGGATACGATATTACATGCATATGATATTACATAAATTTACTCTGTAATTCTTCAATTATAAATTATAAATTCTTAAATTACTTACGATATCAAATTTTCAAAAGTAAATAGACTAACATAAGACAATTCGAAAAAATCCTTTCCCTTTCTATGGTATTTGGATCACTCGAGTTCTACGAATTCCAATGGAAAGATCAAAGAACCTCAACAGCCTCGCCCACGAAATCGAGTTCGCAACAATATCGAGTTGGCATTCGTGACGAATACTCGAGCGAGAATTCACCACTTATCGATGCAGAAGAGATCGAGTGGATGCCAAAGAAATATTAATGTCTGTTAAACCATTGAATTCAGAATGATAGTGAAGCGAAGAAAATTGTAGCACGACAAAGACGATCTTCTTGTTTCGCGAGTTTCTTAATGGAAACATGACGCGTTAAGAGAGACAATTGGCACGAGAAATAATAGATATTGCGCATATAAAGAGAAATTCAAGGGATATGAATCTTGTATGAATTTTTATGTGCCTTGTATTAGACCAATATTTTCCAACCATTTTTGTTTTATATTCCAATACTCGAAGATTTTTGTTACAAAATATTTTTGTTTTAATCAAATTAATTAATCAAATTCTGAAAGATAATTTAGATGTTTTATTCTTTATATATTTTTATTTAATTTTTTATATATTTTATTATAATTTAATATAATCAGTAAACAAAAATATTTTATATTTGAGGAAATTCATTTTACCTGAAAGTTCTGATTTTATTAAAAGTTTGTGTGTATATAGAGCATATAAATTATAAACGAAGCAATTTTTTTATCGAAAAAAAATTTGAGAAAGTGGAAACAATCCTCAAATGCTTTATCATTTTTTCAATTTTGAAAATAATTTCATTTGGTAGTATTTTTTACATAAATTAAATAAAGCATTAAAAACTATATATTTTATGATTTATAATTTTACTCTATCTCATATCATTATAAAATTATATTTAAAGAAATGAAAAAGCATTGGAATCATTTTTTCAAAATAATATTCTGTTAAAAAGAATTACCGCATATGTAATCCATTATTTCTACATAAAAATAAAAATAAAAAAATTTTTAAAAATGAAAAATTGAAAAGGTTATTTTTATAATATAGGATAAATATTTTTATAACTGAATGATATGTGATACATTAAAATATTTTAATATAGCTTTGTTTTCTTTTTTTTTTCTAATTTTAAAATAAAATTTTTTGTAAATTGTCGTCAATATAAATTAATATAAAATACAATTTCGAAGAAATGATTACCATTAAGAATTAAGTAGTTTGAATATTATTAGTAGTTTTTATTTTGGAGACTTTGTATATTTAATATTTATATTGTATCATAATATTAACGACCATATAAACCAAGCTTAAAGGTCATGAAATTATGAGAAATCTCTATACGTTCATATAAGAATTATGATTTAAAACTTGACAAACATATTATCTCATTACTTGGTAATTTATAATATGATTCTATTAAGTATGTAGTAATAAATATTTCCTTTTCTTAATCATCTTGTCTTAATGAAAAACTAATGTTTTGTCAATTAGTATCCAATTTCCTTATTTTCTAAAATATTTAATAGCTAAAAATAAATTTCGAATATTATACTTAGTTATATATCTAAAGAAAATTTCTTTAGGTACAATATATGTATAATATTACACAATTATCTGATATTTATCTCATATTAAGAAATCATTTAAAAATAAAAAATGAAACAAAAATAATTATTAATTTAAAAGATTTATTATCAAGATTATTATCAAGCAAGTAAATAATAAATTAATTAAATTACTTTATATTAATAACATCCATTTTCTAAAACATAAATATAAATAATATAATATATAATTCCTAAATTTTATATAAGATCAAAACTTTGATATAAAAAATTGCAGAATAAATTAAAAATCACGAATGATTTTTATTTTAATCTTAATATTTTATTTTAAATTTAATCCATAGAATCATTTACATAAATAATATAATGATACTATGATACAAAATTACAAAAAAATTACATTAAAATTACATTAAAAATCATCGGCAACTTTCATCTTCCAAACAAATTTAATTCATACATATATATTATAACAGGCAAAAACTTGTTTCAAACACGAAAATACATAATTGCCATCACAAAACAAAGCTGTTTAACTTTGAAACAGTCACGAATGATCAAACAATTTGAGAACAAGCTTTTCGAAAACAGACAAGTATTCTCCCGGTTCCACGTGATTCATGCATATATACAGATCTCGGATGAGTCAGGGACTCGTTGCATTCGCGTATCGCGGCGAAAATGTCATTGGCAGAGGCATAGCAACGTGAGACGCATCCTCGAGACGCGTGCACTTACACTTTCGAAATGCATGCCAACGAGAACGCATAAACATCGCACGATGTAGAATTCAACTGGTTAGAATAATTTACCGTAATCGTCTTCGTAGATCGCATTCGCGGACAACGGAATTATTTTTAGTTATTAACAGAGCTGAGTCAATATCTGGTCCTCCATGTTGATGAATTTCCTCGATTTTAATATTATTTCGGATTATTATTAATTATTTTTAGAAATGAAAATTGTTTTGCTTATTATTGAATATTATATTGACATTTGAAAGGAAATTATTTCAATGTTTTGAATATCGTAATGTTCAATTTTTTTTATTGGCGCTATATTTATTACAAATATATCTTATGGATTTTAAAGATAAAAAAAGATAAAGATTAAGATAATATTTTACAAAGATGTTTTAAAAATATTTGAAATATTTTATATTCCGAAAATATAAAAAAAAATTATATTATATATATTATATATTATAAAGTTACTTTTAGTCAATCACAGAGCTGAACAATATTTTCTATATTCAAATTTTTCCAATTTTCGAATTCCAATATTCGGATTATTTTAAATTATTTTATATTGATTATTTTAGAAACGAAAATCTTGTTGATATTGATAATATAATACTTTGAAAGGAAATTATTATATTTTGAATAATTCTTTTTTTTTTTAATTTTTTATTTAATATTTGGAATCATAGGATTCATTTTTTTTATTGACACTATATTTATGTATAGTTATATTATAATTAGATTTTTTCAAAATTAGATTTCTTAAAAATATTAGTGATGTTCTTAAAAATATGTTTTGAATATTTTATATTGGAATTCAAAATATCTTAGAGAAATTATTATAAATTATATTAAATTTTTTTTGTAATATTTAGAGTTGATGAAAAATATAATTGATAATAATTATTCATAAAATATTAATTTATCAAAAAAAATAAATTTAGATAATTTTAATAATAAAATTGAACAAAAATTAAAAAATTAAAATTAAATTTTAATAATAAAATTGAACAAAAATTAAAAAATTAAAATTAAATTTAAATAATAAAATTGAACAAAATCTTAACATTATATGGATCGTGTGTTGTTTATCGAAATAAAAAATTTAGATGAATTTGAATTTTAAAAAGAAGAAACATTTGGATCTCAAACATTTAGATTCTCAGATAAAAAAATGTAAATAGTACAGATTTAAATAATAAAATTTGCTATTAATGGACACCAAATTTAAAATTACAAAATAAAATAATTATAAAATCATTAATTTTATTTTCCATTTAAAGAGTTCAATATATACGCATGTAATTTTAAATAATAAAAATTTTAAACAATAAATATAAAATCATAAAAATTCATATATCTATAAATTAAAGTATTTTCATACTCCATTCTTCATAATCAGATCTTCATAATCATATTCTCAATCATATCTCATAATTCATTTGAAATAAATTATAACCAATTAGAAAAATATTTTTAATTAACAATAAAAAGCAACGGACAGATTCTACCTCTTGGTAATTAGCCTGGAAAGCGAAAAAATTGCGTTTTAAAATTGCAAAAAATACGATATGTAATTGCATAGTTGGCATAAAAAGCGAGATTGTGATCACGAAAGTCATTAATTAGTGTCGTCTCTGTGAAATACTTCGGATGACGCTTGTTTTATCCCAATTACTTATTCTTATTCGTATTCTCGTACTTTATCATTGAATTTCGTAAAGCTCTGCTCGAGTGATATGAGAAATTTCTCTTTTCGTCACTGGAAAATCTCTCGTAATGGCACAATAATTAATTCCATGGAAGTAAATGTCACACCCTGCAAACGTATATCGAAAAATAAATGAAGTTTCGACAGTTGTATTGATGAAAGTTATATTTCTAAATCGATTTTACTTATGACCATTAAACCATTAAATTATTTTTATGCAATTAAAACATGTTAAATACTCAATTTATGTAGAAAATGTGGAAATATATTATTTTAAATATATATAAAAATATATATATTATATAATTATATATATATTATATATATATAAAACTATGTATATTGCCTTAGGTCTTAATATTATATTATATTA
>NW_006263761.1:116301-117719 GCF_000469605.1 Apis dorsata | reverse complement strand
ATGTCTTTATCGTCTAAATTTTTAATTGGTGAATAAATTAATTAATTACTTCATTTTATATTGATTTAATTAATTTATCAATTGTAAATATAAACAATAAAAAAACTTTTGTATAACTATATATATATCAGTTATTATAAATAATTTTTAAAGAATAATTTTTTAAGACTTATATTTATATTTCTTTTTTTTCAAAATTTTATTTTTGAATTTTTATTCAAAATTTTTTCAATTTTATTATTATTATATCATAATTAAAAATTTAATTAAAAATAATTTTTTCATTATTTAATTAATATAAACAAAAATTAATATGAAAAAGAGAATAATATTCATTTATATTGTTTATATAAAAAAATGCAAAAAATGTGCAATATATAAAATATATATTTGCATAAAAATCTACAATCTAATGATTTTAATTATTTGTTTTTATTTATCTGTATTCATGTAAAAAAAAATATTTTAAATCATCTTAAATAGATTTTCATAAATATCTAATAATTATATAAAAATACTCGATTACAATTTAAAAACTTATTTGCAAATAAAATAATGAATGAAATATTCAATAAAATAATAATTTTCCTTAATTAAGCATTCTATCAAAACCTATTCTCAACTCTCTTTTTCTTTTAAATTTTCTCTGATTCTTCCTATAAACTTCTAATAAAACTAATAATATTAATATTATAAATTTAAATAGTAAATTATTAAATATTTTTTAACTTATTTTTTTTCTTAAGATCCGATAGAGTCAAGTATCTTTTATCATATCTGTTGTTTTCAATTGGAAAAACAAAAAAAAAAAGATATAATATATAATCATAATGGAATGACATTTGTATGAAGTCTAATGTGACAAAAATGAAACTTTACAAGTAAGCAGAAGAATTTATTATATCAATCTCATTTTATATAGTTATCTTTATATTTTACATAGATTACAATAATATTTTTACATAGAAAGATTTTTTATAATTATATCTTTATATCTTTATATTTTTTATAATTCATATCTGAAAAAGTTCATTTTTATATATTTGAATTTCAATTCGAATTAAGTTATATATATATGTTATTTGTGATAATTAAGATTGATATCTGTTCAATTAAACATATATCGTATTTACAATTAATTATTTTTTTATTCTTCATATTAAAATTGAATCAAAACTATACATATGAAATATTTAAAAACTAAACTGCTTAATACATGATAAAATAAAAATATAATATAAAATATTATATTTTTATAATATTAAATCAATAACTGTTATATTATAATATAATTATACGAATATTAATTCTACAAATTATAATAATTATAATAATTAAATTAATTACTAATATTTAATATATATATAATTTATTTTTTTTTATTTATATTAATATATATATAATTTAATTATTTTAAT
>NW_006263761.1:112319-116020 GCF_000469605.1 Apis dorsata | reverse complement strand
TATTCATTTATAGAATTATTATTTAATATTTGTATAATAAATTAAATTAAATTATATATTATTTGTTATATATGATTTAATTATCATGAAATATTATATATGTTATATATTAATATTGATAATTAAAAATTATAACTCTATAAAAAATAAATAAATTCTATAATCAACAAATACAATAAAAATTTTATCATATAAAAAAAATATAAATTTATTTTTATTGGACATAACATTTGTCTACATATGATTTAATTTAAATAAAATAATTTTCTAAATTCCACATTTTCTTTCAATGACTTCACATTTCTGAATTCATGATCTTATATACAAGATTATCCTAACATAAATTTATCCTAATATAAATTAACATAAATATTGCGAAGTTTAAAAAAGTATCATAAAAAACTTGAGGTGATCTTGATTTTTTATTAAAAAAATTTTTTTTTTAAATTTCCAATATTACAATTTATGTAATATTAAATAATAAAAAAATTAATTTTTTTTAATTTTACAGACACCCTATATATTTCTCTCGCTCTAATAGTCGTTCAATCGCAGATGGTCGCTTTTCTGAAGGGAGCAATGGTGTTAAATAATATAACGGCATGTTGAATTCTTCATCCACCAGCTTCTTTTACGGTTTCACAACGCATGGAACTTTAATGGCGCGTAATAATCGACATATGACAGCAAGTAATTGACCGCGATGTGTGCCGCTTATGAAGTCACCATTTTTTAAAGATTGATCGCTCCTGAGTGCATTTGAATCCTGCTCGAATCGAAATCAACGGATTCGAAATTATCATCATAGTCGGATCGATGTCGATCAAATTAATAATGTTTAATTTTCTCTGATCGATTTGATCGTAATTGTAATATAATGAATTAATGAATCGATACGCATCTTGATGCTATAATTTTTTGAACGTAAATTTTTTTATGTGATTAATGATTAAAAGTATTATTAATAGTCAATTGATGTTTTATTTGATTAATTATATCTATTTTCTAACCTGATGACTTATAACGTTAAATGTAAATAAAGAGAAATATAGTTGAGAAGAAAAAAGCAAAAAAAATAAATAATATTATAATAAAAAAAAGAAGAAAATACGAAAAAGAAATGTTTAAAATGATACCTATAAAGTTTGTATATTTCAATATAATCTTAATTAAAGAAATAATCTTAATTAAAAGTAGAAATTATAAAAAATATAAATTAAATTAAAACTATAAATCAAAAGTGAATAATTGAATTAATTTATTTAAATTTAATCTAATTATGGAAGCACAAAAATGGAAATTTATTAACTTAAAATATAAAATAATATATATTATAAAATATAATCATAAAATAATTAAAATAAATATTAATTAAAAAAGTATAATTAAATACTAATTAAATATATTATCATAAAATAATTAAATTGAAACACGCAAAAAGCAAATTTTTATAATTGATTATTTTATAAAATAATTAAATATATTAGAATATACAAATAGTATTGTATTAATAAATAATTGCCAAATCTAAATTAATTGTTTATCCTTTGTTAGAGTTCCTTAAAATATCCTACTTTGAAATATTTAAATAAACAGAAAGAAAATATTCCAATTGCAATCATTTGAAAAAAATTTTTTACTCTAATATAAGGAATTTATTAAATCTACATTTACAATTTATTAAATCTACATATATATATTTATATATATATTTCCAATTATTATTATGTAACAAGAAAACATAAATGAATGTATAACTAACTAAATCATTGCATATTTAATAACACTAGTATGCTATTATTATCATTTGCCTCTAACATAGATTTATTATTTGAACGACATAGAACAATTTTTTAAAGGAAATATTAAATATCTACATCAAAAATAATTATAGTAGAATTTCATTTATATAAACTTGTCAACAAAAATATAACTAGACTATTCATATAATGGGAATACAGTTATCTATTTTATCTTATAATAATATGATTCTTCGATTCATATAAATTCATATTCATATAAAAAGATTTCATAAAAAATTCTCTAAAATGCATAACGTATCAAATTCTTTAAATTTAAAAACAATTTTGCAAACATAATAATTATCTCTATAATAATATAATATCTATCTCTAAATGATCTAATAATTAAAAAATTAATTTTTCATTTATTTTATATCTAAATATATATTTATTATACATTAGTATATATTATTCTTATTTGTATGCATATAATATATATAAATACAATATATATTTTTACGTTTACGCGTCACATGTCTAAATTTTTTTATAAAAAATATTGTTTATTAATTTTCATGAAATTTTCGCAATTAATAAAAATAATATATATAATATAAAAAATGATGAATTAGATTAGTTCATTATTTTATTTTAATTTTATTGATTTATTTATTTTTTTTAATACTGTAAAATTACTGTAAAATTAAAATATTTCTTTTTAAATAGCGATTGATAAATAAAGATGTAATCATATTATATTAATCATATAAAAATAAGTAAAGTTGATATTCGACAATAATTCAGATTTATAGAAACTCATTTACAATTTAAATAATCATTATACAAATCAAATTTCGTATAAATAAAATTTATATGAATAAAGTTCTATTATATTTCGTTCTCACTACACATTACTTCACTTCTTTATACAATTCCTTAATAATACAAAACTGTTAGTTCAGGGCGGAAAATTGTATAGAAAGTGTCTGGGAAACAGACTATGGATGCTTGGTATGATGTAATTTGTGATTTCTCTGCAAGCATCATCTTTTCAAATTAAAATTCGCAAAAGAAAAAACATCTAACGACTCATCTGACTTTATTCTTTCATGTTATGAATTGGATTAGTAATTACGAAATTGTACAAGAAATGAATTATGCTGTACCAAGTATCATAGAATAAATCACATTTGACATGATTTTTCCTCTTATGCATTGTATACGTTAATTTGAGATTTTATCAAGACTTTCGTGTGAATCTTGTTGCAGTCTCAAAACAAAATTCATGTATTATGCGTTAAAAAACATTACAGAAGTATATATTTTTTATGAAATTCATCATAAAGCGAATTTTATAAATATTTATTTAGAAATGATATAAATATTTTTTAAGATCGAATATAAAAAGATAAATTTAAGTAAAATTGTTTTTTTTTTTAAGAAAAAAATATATTTTTTCTTAAATTAAATTTCAATATATCAATATGATACAAATTTTCAAATTTGGAAACACAAATTTTTTTACTAAAATTTAATTTAAACAAAATTTAAATAAATATTTATTCAGAGAAAAAATGATTTAAATATTTTGTAATTAGATTAATTTTAATAATCAATATTAAATTTAGAAACTATTTAATTTTTTTTTCTAAGTCAAATTAAAAATTAAACTTCACCAAATATTCATCTAAAAAAAATTGGTACAAATATTTTATAATGATTTTTAAAAGTCATGTATTTATTAACATTATTATAATATGAAATTTAAAAAATAAGAATTATATTTTTTTTTAATTTATAAAAAGTTTTTTTTTATATGAAATAACTGCAGTTTATAAATATACATATTATTTTATTCTTATTTTAATTAAATTAATTTACTATTCAATGCAATAAAAATATAATTAAATGTATTATTTATGAAATTTTCTTGTGAATTGAATTTAATTATTCATAAAT
>NW_006263761.1:107058-111957 GCF_000469605.1 Apis dorsata | reverse complement strand
TTTTTTTTTTTTTTGCATGGCTAATATTGAATTTAAAAGAATCAAAGAAGAAAAAAAAAGAATTTTTTTTCCAAAAATTTCAAAATTTCATTTGAAAAAAAAATATACATAGAACTTCATTATAATGCGTAACTGTATTTTTATTAAAATAATTTCAACAAATATTTATCTAAAAAAGAACTATTTATTACTATTTTCTAATAAAAGTTTTAAAATTTAGATTTTAAAACTTTCAATCATTGAATTTAATCTTATTATTAAAATTTATTATTATATTATTATTATTATATTATATTATTTATTATATATATTTATTATTATATATATTATATATATTATAACAAATGTTTATTTAAAAAAAAATGGCACAAATATTTTCCAATATTTTCAAATATTTTAATTTAAGCATCATTGATATCATCACTTTATCATTTTTTCAAGCCAAACATCACTTACATCACTTTTCCTCTGAATCTCTCAAATGTAATACTTGACTGCGATTAAATATTTCAAATGCAACTTATATGCAAATTCCACATTTCACTATTCCGTTTTATTAAGTATAGCCATTCTATTCGATTCATTGCAGCCGTATTCCAAGAACGTCGTTAAAACATACGATCAGGATACTATTCATTCCACAAATTGAATTATCTTGTCAATGAATTTCAGTCGTATCGCCGGATAGGAGATATAAAACACTTTCGCTAACATTGCATGACAAAATACTTGCCCTTGGCAGAATCCTTGGCAGAAATATTTAGGAAAAATACATTTTTTTTCATCTTTGTTTTTATGTCAGTTTTTTCAGTCTTGTTGCTTAATCGATCGATCGATCGATTGCTACATTTATTTGCGAAATAAATGATGTAACTTGATTGAGATATTAATATAATTTTTTGAGTTTGAAATTGAGTTTTTTAATGACCACTTGAAATTGAATTATTTTAGCACGGATTATTTATGAATAATATTTTTATTCAAATATAATATATATAATATAATAGCATTTATACAATAGATCTTAATATAAGATTCGTATCTTTTATAGAATTTTCATATGATTATAAAAATAATACTATGAAAATGAAATGTAGAATTTATTCTAAGATATATGTTAATATATATGTTAATATACGTTAATAAATATTTATAATTATTGTATATATTTTTCACAGAAATGAATTTTTCAAAATCTAATTTAATTAATTAAACTTATAATTCATTCAAAATAAATAATGAAATTTGTTTATTTCTATAGCATATTCTAATTGTTTTTGAAATATTAGAATAAATGTGTATAACAACAATAACCGTTAATTTTGATAAAAAATTTTTTTTATTTTCCTTATTATAAAAGGTTATTAATAAAAAATATACATTTTTAAATAATCATAATTTTATTTATATTATAATATTTATTCAAAAGACAATCACATAAAAATTTAGGAAATTAATTTGCAAATAATATAAACTCGTTTAATTTACTTTTATTATTAATTTTTTAAGATAGCATTTTTTAAGATAGCATTTTATAAATATAATATATATATACAAGTAAAATTATGATTGAAATATAAAAAATTATACAACTAAATACAAAACTATGACTAAATATATTACAAAATATAGTATTTTTTCAAATATTGTATATATTATAAAAATAAATGATTATTTTTAAGAATTACATATATAATATTTGATTGAAATAGATAATTATTATAATTATTTTTAATGTTTAGAATTGATGTAATCAATATAAATTTATAAAATACAAATAAAATTTCTAAATATTTTAAATATTCCAAATATATCACAAAATACAGAATTATTAATAATAATAATAATAAATAATAATAATAAATTAAAATATATTCAAAAGACGTTGAAATCACAATTCAAGTTACATTGCCAAACATCATTTAATATTCCACAAACACATATTGTAATTCTTTCTATTTGTCCATCAAATTTCACATTTTTCTGTCTCAAGAATTGAGACAAGAATACTTTCATGATACAAAGATCGGATTTTTCATGGTCGCGCATAAAATACTTGCATCAAACGCGCGTTGATTTTCAAGCGTGGTGTGCTGAATGGAAATTGAAATAAATACACAGTCGTATGATAATCACAGAGAATCGATTGCAATGTGTATTATCATTGCAATAACTACTCACCGATCAGGATATTCATATCAACAGGAAATGATACTCACCTGAAACAAGAGAAAAACGAAAATATTGTCATTATATCGTAAGACAATCGTACAATTGCTATTTTATATCTAAGTGTTATGTGTGTTTCTGTTAAAGTTGTAATCGAAAATGTGCGTTGTTGTGTTGAGATCATTGACATTATACCATCGCGAATGCATATTTAGCTATAATTGTTTATGTTTCTGCTGATGGTTTTCATAAGGGAAACCATAGAATCATGCTGTTGTAAAGGAGAAAAAAATTGAGATGAATTTATGAGGAATTTAAATAACAGAATTATAAATGGACACATTATAGTATACATAGAATTATAAATAATGATTAGAATAGTTAAAGGATTAATTGATAAAGTAAATGAATGGAAAATCAAGTGATTTAGGATCAATGATTTAGGATATTTGATTTAGAATTTATTCATTAATATATCTCAAGAAAATTGACAATTTTGATACAATTATATATATTATATGATTATATTGAAAAAGAATTGTTATTTGGATATAAGAGATGTTTATTTTAATAGTAAAACATTTTTTTCATTATTATATATTAAACATCAGAAAAAAATATAAATAAAAAAATATAACATTATAAATAAAAGGTACATAAATAAGAAAACAATATAAAAAATTACATAAAAATTATATATAATACAAATAAATTATATATAATACAAAAAAAATAATATATCAAAAAATAATATAATACAAAAAATAATAATAAATCATTTTAGAAATTCAAAAAGACAAAAATAAAAATTATAAATAAAAAAAAAATCATAAAAAAGATAAAATGCGAAAAATTACAAGAATCAAATACAAAGAAAAAATATGAAATGAAAACAAAAAATAAGAAAATAAAATGTTATATAAAAAACATAACATAAAAATGTATATAAACAATAGAAAATCATATTAAAAATAAAAAATAAATCAATTATCAAATATTGTTAAAAAATAAAATAATCAAATAAAAATTACATTATTATAAGAGATAAAAAATTTAATTTAATTTAAAAAATGAAAAAAAAATAGAAAAATATATGGAAAACAAAAATGAGACAATAAAAACTCACATAAAATAATATATATATATATAATGTTTAAAAAATAAGATAAATTATAAGAAAAAATAAAAAAAATATTTAAATATTTAAATATTTAAACACTTGTTCAAATAAGAATTATGTATAATATTAAGAACCAAAATTAGCTAAAAATTATTATACGCTCTAATTACAATGTTTCATAAAAGACAAACTATTACGATAATTATCTTTACATTACGTAATTTTAATGAATAAAAATAGCTCGAAATTGCAGTCAAAGTATAATGTTTCAGAAGACTCGCGAGGAAAACAAAAGGAAGCGGTAGTGAAACTAAAACAGGAGGTTACGTCGAGACACGTTGCGTTGAGTGCACGCTATGCATTTTCGTTCGCGTGTAAACTCGTGTTTACACGGTTCAGATACAACATTTGCGCCGGTATTTTGCTAATCTTATCGAATCAATTATGTTTCATATCACACGATCGTTTCTATTCGAAATATCCATAACTCACCAAAGAAAGTCCACCATCAATCTCTTCACTTCGATTAAATTTCCTAATTTAATTTTTCAATTCGAGAAAAATGGCAGGAGGAATCATTTCTCTCGTACAAATCATCTTTCTATGATTTAATAATAAATCTTCAGTTTTTAAAGCAGACATTCAATCTTCTTGACCTTACTTGATTATTAAAGATCTGTTATCTGAATAACAGAATGAATCTAAACGTCAGGCGTGTAATTTATCTTTTCTGTGAAGAATGGATGTTAAAGCATAATCTTAGGATAACGTTTCCGGAAATTCTTCACGCGAATGGGAACGATGATTGCACGCCGTGTCGCCTTTTTCAAATGATTACTTTCCGGAAGTCACAGCGTTACACCGAAACGCTAACAAATTATACTTAATAACCAAGTATTCTTTACGCTTGATCCTTGAACTTAGTACCATGTATATTCTAGTCTATAATGTATATAAGTTACTTGTTACTAATTTTAAATATAAGCTTATTAAGTCAAATAGTATTAAGTTGTATTTACTTAAGTATTTTTAATATCATATAATCGATCATATATTTTCTTTTTATTGTAAATTATATATATTTTGTATTTATATTATCTTGTAAAGTTTGAAAAGATGAAAATATAATAATGTTCATGTAACATTATGTTTTTATTGTTCGTGTAATATATTGTGTATATATAATAATTCATAGGAAGTATTATTCTTTTTATTTTTGAAAAAATATTTAATTGCCATAGAATGTACTTATAATAATTAATATCATCATAAATCGTTCCAGTAAATATATATATTATAGTTATTATAGTTAAAATAAACTTTAAAGTTTGTTTTGGTTTACTTAATAAATATCTTAGTTGAACATCTCTCGTATCTTTTTGTGATAAATATAATTGTATAATAGTAAAGAAAATGGGAAAGGAACATATCGTTCCTTATATAATTCAACCTAAAACAACAGAGAGAAATGATACTATTATTCGCGATGTTCTCAAGGAAACAATATGTACCACATAACACTCTCATTCACCATTAAAAGTTTTTTAAGAAAAAAAAAAGAAAACTATATTACTGTTTAAATTACACTATGAGAAAATTTATTTAAAATT
>NW_006263761.1:101549-106705 GCF_000469605.1 Apis dorsata | reverse complement strand
TATATATATATATATATATAAACCATTACATTAAATAATTTGCAATGAATTAAATACTTTTATATCATATATTGAAACGAGAAAGATAAGAATTATTTCAAATCAATCTGTGAATATTTATCGGTAATGTATAATTATTATAATGTATAGTTTACCAATGCTACAATAGCATTAAATTATTTATTTAGAATTAATAAAAATAATATAAATTCCTTAATTAAAATATCCTATTTATTAATTCGAAATCTGAAATTTTATCATTTCCTTTCTTTTTAGGATAAATAAATTAAACTTTCTAAAAGTTTCACAATGTTTCTATGATCTTTCAAACTTTAACATTCATTATTATACCACAGAAAAAAAAACTCTCATAATGTATTTTATTATTTTAATTTTTGACTGACCGTTATGTTACATATGTAACACTACTCATTCAATAAAAATCAATGCACGATACATATACGATATTATTTGCAATCATTAAAAGAATATCTAGAAGTTAAAATATTGCACACATCTCAAAAAATAAAAAATGATAGAATATTTTTAAAAAAAGCAGTATTAGTATCTAGTATATATATACAGTATTAGTATATAGTATATATATATATAATATAACTTAGGTTTCATTAAGATATTAATATTTATCAGAATTCAATCGATTTCGTATACTAATTTCACATCTATTACTTCTATTGTTATATTTCATATATTTTCACTTGTACTCGATATGACAAAAGAAATTCAAAAAAAGGAGCGTAACCGGTGGTTTCGAGCGATTCACGGCCGATGCTTGAGAATAATGATCGCACAGTGGCAATGATAATTGCTCTCCACATACTCCGTAACGATCAATGGGCCATGTTTCGTAAAGAATCCCACGGTACACACTAGGACGCCACTACTTATTACGGTGTTTTTCACTCAAGAGGAGCCCCCATCTTCGCGCGCCACGTAACCGTTATTATTTACTCAGTCGTTCGCTACTTTCATCCTTATGCAACCAATCTAGATCCTATCTATTTTCCTTTCCTATCTTCCTCTCCTCATTCCTATTTTCGAGTTTTGCGAAATCGACATTCGCTTGAGAACATGCGGAGCTTCATATAATCCAATTCTCAATCAGCCAATTGAACTATCGAAAATGGTTTGATTGTGACAAGATCATTATAATATTCCTGAATTTAATTTAGATACAAAAGTTTTGTTTGTGATAATATAAACTAGAATAATAAATAAAGATTGTGACAATCATTTATTTCGATACAATAAAAAGTTCTATTATTCGAATTATACAAACAAGATAAAAGAATTTTTGAATAAAAGAATAAGAACAAATTTTTTAATTAGATGAATTATTTTTTTTATTAAATAATTCAAACAACCGCAGAATGAACGTATATTTGAATCATTCTATTTAATATTCTAGAGCAATATTCTGAGCAATATTCTTACTTATAAGTTTTTTGAAAACTTATAAGTATTAGATTAATTTATTTTTTGCAAATATGTGTCTGAATATGTAATTCTCTTTCTTTGACTTCATTATATAACATAATTTATTTATATTTCAAAATTATTTGATTTTTAATTGTTTCATAATGTCAAAATCAACAGATTTTTCTTGACCGATTATTCGAAGAATAGCTTTTTGAATTTGTTCTTCGATTAATTTAAATAATCGACATTCTGTTTATTATAACAAAATTGAAATAATGATATAAGAAATGATTTTTAGCTGTCAATTTTTTAATACATAAAAAAATATGCATTCTGCAAATAATTTTCAATTCCAATTTTCTTTTTTTTAATGATAATGATTTACCAATATTAATATATTTTCCAATCTTATAACATTTTTTTTGCTTTCTAATTTTTTAAATATTTTCCATTTCATTAAGTTTGATATTATTACATTATTGAACATTATATTATTGTTCAACATTAATTTTAAAATAAATTCTATTTTCATTGCTGCGATAAACTGTGACAAGATGATTATTATTTTTATTTATTTACATTGTTGCAAATACAGTTTGGATAATAGAATGTTAGTAAAACGTTTTAAGTTTAAAGTATTTGAAAAATGGAAATTTTATCGTATTGAATTATTGTAGAAATTATTCATATATATAAAAATTGGTTTTGAAATTGAATTAAGTTTTATATATTTTTTTTACATTTTAAATAATTGAATTTTGTAAATCAATAGAATTCCATTTAAACAACGAATAAATATATATAATTGAGTAGATTCATAATATGAATTCACTCATTATTTCTACTATTTTTAATTTTTCGTTTAATTATTTTGAACTTCAAATAATTGAAATTCAAATTCAAATAAATTTAATCATATATTACATTAGCCTATTATTCTTTTTGTTTTCATTTACAATAGATATATAATTGAAGAATAATTTTCAGCAAAATAATAAGAGCTAGAATTCGACAAAATTGAATATTAACAAAAATTGTTTTGATAAAGTTCAGATAAATGAAATTTTACTGTATTCAAATTATAAGAAACAAAAAAATATTCACCAATAATAAAATTTCACTTTAAATTAATTTGAATATAAAAATTACACTTTGTGAAATTTAATAACTATTCACAGGAATATAATAATTTGTCTTTAATATGAAGAAAGCATTAGGATTTAAATATCTGAAGAAGTATTTGAAAATTTTTTATGAATTTTTATTACTTTAAAAATATCATCTTATAAGAATAATATTCGAATCTTAAGAGATAAAAAAATTAAATAAATTATGATATTTATTTTATTTACATGTAAATATTTATAATTATAATTATAAATATAATTATAATTTAAGTTCGTATCAAGTTTAAGTTCAAATCACTATTTATTCGTTTAAATTAAATTATTTTCAAAAATATGTTTTTTATTGTGAAATCACATAGGAATTTATAATAATTATGTACTTTTAATATAAGTATTTGGGATTTCTCATCTTTAATCAAAATTTAATTTTCTTTAAAGATTAAAATAAAATTTTCAATAAAATAATAAAAAATAATTAACAAATTTTAATCCAATTATTCTTTGCAATTACTTTCTAAATTAATATCCCAAATTTTTCAAATTATCTCCATTATAAATTAACTTTCATCGATCGAATCTAAAAATTTTAAATTGTCACGAATGCAAGAAATTTCATTACTGCTACTAAGAGGAGAGACACGGAATAACATGAAACGAGATAAATATCTCTGCTTTCTATTTAATTATTCTCTATTTCGTTAGGCAAAGCATCTGAGCACATCAAAAGATTAAGCAATAGAATGCAACATAAATTCTTTTTCTTTTTCAACATATTTTCTCAGTCACATTGTCAAAGATAGAAAATAAGAAAAAATTTTTAATGAAAAAGATTAATGAAAAAGATTTAGTGACGGATTAGATTAATAAAAAAATTTATATTAACTTTTTTTTTAAAATGAATAAGAATAAGAAGAGTGTATTGATCAAAATCCATTTTAATTTTCACTTTTTTTGTTAGATAATAATTTTTATGTATAACGAAAATTGAATATAATTCTGTATAATATAATTCTTATACTCTATTATTTTCGATATTCTAAAATATTTAATATATATTTATTGTATATATATTAATTCTTGATATGTCAAAAATTATATTTTAGAGCTGCTTTTTTATTTCTTAGTTAAATAAATAATTATGTTCTAAAATATTAGTTATATTAGTTATTTCAATGATTCTTAATTATTTCATAAATTATTTCATACTGCTGAAACCAAAATTTAAAAGTTTCATCAAAATGGATAAAAATTAAAAACTATTTTTGTTTTCATTTAATAACTATCCATCAAAAAATATGTTACATTATCAAATATCATAACAATTATTTGCGATATTTATTAAGTGAAATAAATTTCTCAATAGCAGATTTCTTTTTTCACCATAAAATATATAGAAAAATAGTTAATTAATTAGTATCAACTTAAAAAAAATCATGGCATTATTATTTCACAATAATTATTGTAAATTTAAAAAATCCATTTTATTTATCATAAATAATAAAATAATAATAAAAATGAAATTTTTACTTTTTTTTCTATTTGTTTTACTTTTTTTTTTTTATTTAAATTTGTCACTTGCAAAAAAAAACATAAATATATATAATAATATTTGTTTATATTATATAATAATATAATATTCATCATCATATCTATGTTCACATACACGAATTTCATTTTAATATCATTTTTTTATTGACTTATATCCACTACTCTAAGTCAAATTACATAAATACAAGGTAAATTAAAGAACATGTATCGACATTAATATCCATAATTTTCAACAAATATTAATCTATTTTTATTATATTTTATTAAAAAAATAAAAGACATCTTACGACTTTTGAAATATATATTTTCACTAAGTTAAAATTCGAATTGATAATTATGATCTCACTCATAATAGAAAGCATAATAAAAGTGCATTGTCCTTTTTGCTATTTAAATAATATCTAATCAAATAAAACCAGTAATTTCATAGATATTCACAGTTATCAAACTAAAGAAATTAAAACTAAGTAAATAAAAAAAATCGATAATCATCGAATTTAAAATCTTTTTATTATAATTGTATGTCTTTCTTTGTTTTTTGAATTGAAAATAACGAAGAAAGATGTACAATCGCATCGTGTATGGAGTTAACTGGAGTTAATGTTCCAGATCGTAGCACATAATCAAAAAAAGAAAAGAAAAATCGTGTTATATCAAAGTTAATCGATCGAATCATTTAATAATTAGAAAAAATCGATGTAAAAGTTGTTCTATAGAAGACAGGAAAATGAAACTAATAATTACTATATCAAATATGGAATATTTTATATGATTATAAAAATGATTAAAAAAGTTAAAAAAAGATAATTTCGATTTTAAATATTAAAAATCTAATAATAATAATATAAATGACGATTAAATTGCAATTGTTTATGCAAATTTATATATTTTTGAAATTATAATTTAAAAAAATTTTAAATAATCGTACAACTGTATAATTTCTAATATCTGTAATTTTTTAATATTTCTGTGATTTTTTTTAATATTTTGATAAAAATCCTAGAAAATAGTTCGAAAATAATACTTTTAATAAAATCCTTA
>NW_006263761.1:89080-101198 GCF_000469605.1 Apis dorsata | reverse complement strand
TATATATATATTATAAAAAATATTTTATAAAATGTTTCTTCTTTTCAATTTCTTTCCTTTTCAATTTTCTAATATTTAAAAATATATTCCAAAAAAGTTAGGTCAGTTTTAAAAATAGTTTCTTAAATTTCGTATTTTATAGATTATTATTCATTAACGCAATTATTTAAATTTATTAGCTACAAAAGATTAAAAATATTATTTATTTATTTATTTATTAATATATTTATTATTATATTTCAATATCAAAATCAAATATAATAAAAATTAGATTTCTATGATAATTATTTTTTAAATTGATTATTTTCAATTTCTTATTTTTTTATTATTGTTTTTATGATTTAAAATATTATAATTACTAGATGAATTATAATATTATTTTTTTTAATTTCCATACAAAGTTTACTAATGTTACAAACATGAATACTTAAAATTCTATTTACAATATAAGTAAAATCTATTCTACTTGACGAATAGCCATATATCGCTATATGACGATCGTTCTTCAATGTCGTTCCCAGTTTTCTCATCAAACCATGTTGAAAGTTAGCTAGCTGGCCGAGTTTATGTATTTTTTACGGGAACGCAGCGATTCGCAAACATCCTATCGCAAAAGGAGCATATGTACTGTTAGCTGAATCTGGGATACGAGGTGGATGTTCATCATAACTACTGTCTTCGTCATGCTACTATGTATGATGATGGCCGATCTCAAATAATTATGATATCGTGTTATAAAAATTTGTCTATCATTTTCCATTTCTAATAATTAAACAATGTTAAATATATCCTGATTTTTTGTCCATTTTCTTATTAATCTCTTTTTTTAAATGAATAGTAAATTATTCTTTCTCTTGAGGAATTAGATAAAAGATTTTTAATTATTTAAAATTCTCAATAAGATATTTATGTAACATTTATAGCTTTATTAATAAATAAATTAAGATAATTAGAGTTTAATTCAAATAATTCATTACATCTTCTTCATTAAAGCAAAATTAAAATTAATATAATTAAAAATTTTTTTATTATTAACAATTTATTGGTTTATATTTGTACTTAAATTTTTTTTAAACTTTATTAATATTATTAATAAATTAATTAATATTAATTAATAAATATTATTAATATTATTAATAAACTCTATAAAAAAGAGCAATTTGATATTGAAATATATTTCACTTTAACAATTTAGTCTTTCATAAAACAATTTGATAAAATGTAAAATACAGATTATATTCAGTTAAATTCTAGAAATTTAAATTTTAATAAATATTATTTAACAGCACTGTTCAAAAAATTAGTTTACTCATATATTTAGCCATAAATATATATAATTTTATACTAGAAAACTTAACCAATGACAAAAAGTGAATAATAAATAATGATAATCAATCAGTAATTTGATGTCTTCCAAATATAAAGCTGCAATTTATTTCAGTTTTATTTATTTAGAAAAATGCAGATTTTTTTAACAAATGCGCTAAATTTTGAATCAGTTTTGTAACTTTATAAAATTGGATATTTCATTATGCAATGATTTATTAATGTTTCAAATTTTTGATTACGATTGAAATTTTTTTATAAATTTATTAAATGGATTATTAAAAATATTAATTTTATGTATTTTTCGTAATTATTTCTTTCTATGGAAAAATGTACTTATAAAATCTTTCTATTAAAAATTTTTCAATTAACTAATCTATCTACACGTGTAACGTTTCTCCTCTCTGTTCTAGAAAGTGGTTAACATTTTGATCCTGTTTACATTATGATGCCATTGTTTGATGGCGGGGCGAAAACCTGTCACGAGTTTTGTGTTACGTTGTGTTCTTTTCCCACATAATGTCATACACATAGAATGACAAGGGAATAATATACTTTAGCGTATTAAATTCATATCTATAATCGGTGTATCAACATTGAAGATGAACGACGATTCATACAAGTTGAAACAATAAGATAATTTAACCTAGTTTTAACACTTGTCTCTTTCGGTTCGTGTATAATTGGTATATATACAATATCATTGGAATAATTGTAAAAGTACAGTAATGTGCTTGCTTAATAAGAATTAAACGTTCGTAGCACTATTCATTTTTTTAATACTTTCGCATCAAGATCATTCAATTAAGAAAAATTCATTTAATTTTTTTAATTGAATATAATTTTATAAATATAATTTGTAAATATAATTTGTAAACAAATTACAGAAAAAAGAATTAAAATTTTGAAGATAAAAATATAATAAAAAGATTATTTAAAAAATTAAAAAAAATTCTTTTTAATAAAATAATTTAGAAGCCAAAAGATCGCATTTTATGAGATCACAATTTAAATTAAAAAACAATTTTAATATTCATTCATTTTTATAATATATAGATATATTGATATGAAAAAAATCAAAAGATTTAAAATATTGTAAATTTTGACAATATTACTGTCAATAATATTATTATTAATATTACTGATTTTTTGTAAGCTCCTTTAAATTAGAAATTAATATTTTTTATTATGTAACTATTACAAAAAATTATTTTATATATATATATTTTATATATATTTATATTTTATATCTATATATTTATATAAACAATCATTTTATCTTCCAATAAGTCTTTTTTCCTGAAGTTTTTTATGATCAATTAACGACAAAGACAAATCGATTGACTATCGAACGAAAGTCTGGCAAGATATATCATTGAATTGTCACAGGGATGTTATTCTGCGTTAAAAACTCTTATTTTTCTTTCTCTTCCACGCCTTCAATTGTTTTCTATTCACAATGTAACGACAGGTTTGATAGTTCCGCGTAAGCATTATTGTTATAAACGCAGCTATTTTCGATGCAGGTTGGCATTCCGTCTCGTGTCGTTATATAAACGCGCGATTATCGAAATCTTTGATATCCAATGAAACTAGTCTTTATTTATTTATAGCTTTTTTTTCTTGTAATTTTTGAAATAAATAAAATAGATTGAATAGATTTTGAAATAGATTTTTGAAATATCATATTTTGATAGTATTAGAAACTTTAAAGCTTTAAATATAATTTACTACCTTTATGTATATAAATAATAAATAAAATAGTAAATAAACAAAAATGAAATAAATTGTCATTAAAATATAAAATGTAAAATACAAAATAATTTATTTATAATATCTAATAATATTATCTAATAATATTATTTTTTAATTATCCTATTTATTAATTATATATTGTAAGATATTCTAGTTTTATAAATCTAATTTGTTAAAAAATTTTATTGATAAATCAATTTCATAAAAATTTGAAAATTTATATTTAATAAACTATTTTAAAATTAACAAAACAATGATTTAAACTTCTCTTATTTTTATGAATTATAACATATTTTAATATATAATATTTAAACATAATCGCAATGTATATATATAATATAGATTAAAAGAAATAATCGATTTTTTTCATAAATAAGTCTAATAATAGAAATTTAGTAAACTGGAATTTCGTATTTAATCCATTAGTAATATAGAAAGCGACACTAAAAGGGATCGATACGACAAATCCTTGAGCATCAAACAAAAAATTGTCGTAGTAGTAATGTGCTTTCACCAACATTCAACCAGATGGCAGTAATCGGCGATAGTTCTTCTATTCAGAATCTATTGATAACTACTAAGATGTGTTTTTCTTTACATATCCTCATGATTATATTGTATTACGTGTAATAATATCTACTTTTTTTTATCATGTGTGATCTATTTTCCCATAATTTATTCTATTAATTTATTCATTATCTTTTGGGAATTTTAAAGAACTTTAAAATCTAATAAATCCAAAACGAATCGATATATTAGGATGAACATATCATTTCCATGTATTTTTTTTTATTTTTATAATGTCACAGTAATAAAAAATAAAAATAAGATAAATATATTTACGTTTATACTTATATATTTTATAATATAATTTATTTTAACTAAAATAATAGATAATATATTATTAAATGAGAAGTTAAATAAATTAATTTTTATAATATTAAATGAAGTATAAATATAACTCAGATATCGTATTATTATAATTTCGAAAATAAATTTTACTAGTTTTTTTCGTTTTATAATATATTCATTTTTAATTCAGGATGTAAAGGAATTTAGATTATTTTTCCTTTATAGTAGATAAAAAAAAACAGAGAATTAAAATAATCCGATAATATCAAGTCTGTGCGGTATTTTAACTCTGAAGAAAGAAAGATAGAAAGTTAACTTGTATATAATATAATCAATAGTACTTGTAATGCAACAATATATGTATAAAGAATATTCTAAAAATATTTAAATTTATGATAGTGTGATGTAATATATTTATTATCTTATCTAAAGTATTTATATGCACATTTAGTAATAATTATAATAAAAAGAACTATAATATAACATATAATTACATCCTACAGTATTTAATCACATTATGATTTCAGTATTATAAAGATTAATGCTATTTAAGATAATTAAATAAGATGATTTATTATTTTTAGTCATTTAATTAAGATTATTAATTATTACTTAGTTAAATATAATTTAAATTATTTAAATTATTAAATTAATGATTATCTATTAACTATTATTATTATTGTAATTATTATTATTAATTATTAAGTTCAATTATTATTATTTTATATTTATTATTTATTATTTATTTAACTAAATATAAGATTCAATTTTTTATAGAATATCAATAAATTTAAAAATATTTTTTTTCTTTCAATAAAATCATATTTTTGAAATAAAAAATTCCATTCTTTTTCATTTTTATTAGATACACGTATACATTCTCCTGTCTAGAGAAATATCACACACGTTAAAGATGGAAAGTAGCAATAACAGGTTAAGACGGGATAGTCGACTTTCAACACTCGAAGCATATAAAATTATCGAGTGTTTCGTAGCGAAGAAAACCAGAACATAAAATTCTTGCCCACTTCTCCTAATAATAATTAACAGTAAGAGCGCAATGATATTCACCTAACGCGATGATATTCATCTTTTGTAAATTATCACGATAAAACCCGCATTCATTGATCTAAGAAAATTCTACGAATGCGTGAATCATAATTTGAATCTTGCTCGACACCGTTTTTATACTGGGTCAACAGGAAATTTTAAGCAATTTATTACAACAAATGCCGTACAATCGATAAATTACATGCTGTATAAGAAATTTTATTTTTTTATATTATATTAAATATCATTATACATCACATAATATTAATATACATTAATAGTGTTAAGCGATCCGAATATTTTTATTTTCACAAAGATATCTACGAACGTTATATAAATTATATTAGAATTATAATTTTATGCGTACAAGAATAATAATCGAATAAAATAATAATTTAGATAAAAAAAAATCATAATTATATAGTATAGAATATTCAATTATATTATTTTGATAGAATTTTATTTTAATTTTCATTTTAAAAGATATATTTTAGATACATAGATATAGATAAAAATCAGTATATAAAGTTAAATAAAAAGTTAAAAGATGAAAAATTTAATTCATATTGATAATATTTAATAATAGAAAGAAAATAAATAAAAAAAAGAAGGAATTTAATTTTTTGATTATAATTAATTATAACAGTTCTAGTTAAATTCTTATATATTTTTAATTTAATTTTCAGTTATTTTCCAACGCGTCTCATCATAAATTCTATCCATAATTTATATCAAATAAAATATAATATAATATATCAAATAATATAATAATAAAATATATAAAAATATAATAATAAATATAATAATAAAATTAAATATTTTAAAATTAAAGTATTATTCGAATTTTTATAAATCACTTATGTCAATTAAAAACAAATAATTTTTTTCATAAATTTAATATTTTATACGAAACAATAAATATTGAAAAGTTTGAAAAGTTTTGGAAGATGCAAATGATAAAATCTTTTTCTCTTTTTAATCAATTATTATTATTAAAAAAATATCTTTTTATAATTTTTTTATAAAAAAAAATATGATGTTAAAATTTGAAATCTGATTCATTTAAAAGAAATATATTTATTATTTAATTATTTAATATCTTGTAATAAAATATTGTCATATAATATTAAGCATGAAAAAGTTATTTTATATAGATTCGAATTTCTTCGTTAATAATTTTCCTCAAATAAAATGCGTGTGGTTGACTAGAAAAAATATATGTATCGAATTGTGATAAATGAAATATGATAAAGACTGATTTGACTTCATTTCGAAAATGGCATCGGGACGCTGAGTGGATTCTGGATCGGTTCACTATGTTACTGTGACGCTTGCAAGCGTGGAATCGATTGTTCGGAATACCGATCAATACGTGCCTTAAATGTCGATGAGAATACGCTGTACGATTTTTGCATTGTACCCATTCGTTGATTGGGTCAGTAGAATTCGAACAAAATGAATCAATGTTATAGGAATTGTAAAACGTATCGTTGGAAGAATTATTATAGAATTGTAAAAAAAATAATATTAAAATAAAATTAATTTTATAAAATATAAATATAAGTAATGAAAAAATAGATATTTGATAATGATAAAAATAAAAATAATTATTAGCATATTTTAACTTAAACTTTTAAAATTTTTAAAAGCTTATAACCAAATTAAGTTTAACCAAATTATGTCAACAATTATTTTATTTTTATCAAATATCTATTTTTTATTATTTATATATGTGAATAAAATTAATTTTATAATTATAATAATATTTTTTTTACAATTAAATGAGAATGAATATGGTATTCTAAATATATATATATATTTTGAATTCATTATTGAATTTGAAGAATATATAAATATTTTTTTTTTGTCAAAATTACATATGCATTTTTATGTATATCTAGGAAAATTTGAAATTTATTATATTATATTTTATCATAAAATTAAAAAAATAGGATTTATTTTTTAGAAATATTATGATTTGCTATATATAGTAAATAATATATACTAGATAAATTTTAAAATTTCTGTATTATAAAATTTAAAAAAAAATAATATTTGATTTTGTTTATAAATATTACACTATTGATACTATATCTACTTATAACTATTTGTTAGTTGAAATAAAAAAAAATTTATATGTTAATGGAAAATGGAAATGGCAAAAATTACAAATTTATACATAATATAATGTTATAATTGAATGTACTTGTATAGAATTTAAAAATAATTAATCATTATAAAATACACACAACTTTTTATATAAAATAGTATAAAATAATATAAAATATAAAATATATATTATAATGGCAATTAGCTAAAAATTTAAAAATATATAATTATTAATATGTTAAATTATAATATATTAATTATAAAGAAATGTGGTCAAGAAAAGAGACTAATGTTTCTAAAAATATTTCAATTTTATTTTTGACATTCTATTTTCAAACGTGTAATTCATTATTCATTATTAGAATTTGAAAATAAATTTAGAAAATTTATAAATTTAGAAAATCTATACGAAACGATCATTTATTTTGTATAATGTTCTTTTACGTTAATAATAAATTCTATGGCGAATATTTTATTGACGGAACTAAGTAACGGTGAAATATTAATGTTAAAAGTGCCGCTATTTGAAATTAAAGATTCTTAATTTAACAGTTAGTTTTTATTTATTCAAATTGGAAAATATACATTATAGACATTTCGAACAGATTTTGAAAGTTGTCACAAAACAACTGTTATTATGTCTTTAAATATATTTAAAATTTAATTATTTTGTATTCACCATACTTATATCATACTTATATTATTAAGATAAAAAATATTACATTATTACATATGTTACATGAAATTGAAATTAAATTTATAATGTTTTTTTAAAAAATACCATACTAAATTTCGATATAATAAATGGATTATAATTACGTTACAGTTGAAATAACACATAATGAGTTTATAAACGAATAATCTTGAAAATTTTCGTTCCAGTAAGTAATAATAATTTAATTATATAGTTGGCCATTACAATTTCTTAGGATACATCTTAAATTTAATTTGATCCTATTATTTATTATATTTCATTTTATTTCGTTATTATGTCATAATATTATCGAATTTAAAATGATATTAATGTTACAAATTAAAATCATTACACGTAATAATCTATTTTTATAATAAAAAATATAATTTTATAATATATAATTCTAAAAATAACAAAGTATTTATACTACTGCACCTCATATACAATATGTGTTTTAAATTAATTTAAATTCAAACTTGTATCTGATTTCTTTTTTTTCTCTTTTAAAATCGATAATTAATCGACAAAATAACGGTGAGTATGGATTACATAACACGTTTAAAATGTAGAAATGCGCCGGCATTAATTGCAGTCGCAGTGAGTCGAATGTAAAAACGTGCATTGAAATCTACGTTCCGGGAATTTGCTCAAAAAAAGCCGTTGTAATTCCCATTTTTCCTAAGTTTTTTGCAATTTTTGTTAAACGAATCGCATTTTTTAAAAGTAGATTCAACGAAACCTTTTTTATCATTTTGTTTTTATTTTAAATGTATATTGTATGAAGATTCATTTAAGAGAATCAGTTTCAATTTTATTATTTCTTTAATAAGATAAAATAAGATAAAATAAGATAAACTAAGATAAGTACGATAATTATTTAAGTATCGTCACTTATATTCCTGTAGAAATGAAAAAAGTAAAAAAATTAATTCTTTAGTTTTGGAAAATAATATAAAGAAAAAATATGTTGTTTTGAATGAAAGATATAAATCACATTAATATTATACACACCACATATTATACAATATTATACAAATCTCATTAATATTATATACAATAAAAATAAATTCTTATTCAATTATTTCATTTTAATGAATCACTTTCAATTTTATTCAAATTTAATTTTAAAATATATAAAATTATTATTAAATAAATAATTAAAACACAATAATTATATTATTATATTATATTAATATTTTTATTACTTATATTATTATTATATAATTTATATTCGAAAATATTAGATCCAAATGAAATTAATTTTAATATGGCTATAAAACAAAAGAGCGCGAAATTTAAAAAATAAAAATATTTTCATTATTTTTTTTAATAAAAAAATGCATAAAAGTTATTAAAAGAATGCATAAAATTATAATATTTTATAAAATATTAAAGAAATATAATGAATTTAAACATGAATGAATATCAATGAAAGAATATAAAATTGAAAAAATAAAAATAGTTCTAATATATACTTTATTTTTATATATTATTCTTAAAGAAACAAAATAAATTTGAATGTGACAATAGGGAAAATGTACAAAATTTAAAACTTTATAAATGAATTATTTTCGCATAATATTATACTCAAATCAAACGAATAATATTACAATCAAACGAAAAGAATTTAAATACGAAGATTAAAAAGAAATTTAAAATAGAAAAAGCGTACATGATCAAAAGATAATTAGAACGATTATTTAGTAGTAAAAATTGTGCTAGTAAAAGTTGTCCGAGACACCCACCTTGCTCAAATGATCGCAATGGACAATAGCAATGATTACATTGCGCGATGCATCGCGAGAAAAATACGAAGTGGGCTGAAAGAACGCAACATGTGGATTGACAAATATGCAAACGTATAACATATGCCCATATGGATTTCTATGTGAAACGTCAGGTATTTTTATCCAGAATCCGTAATTCTTTGTTTGTGTTTTGTAAAATCGATGTTTAATAAAAATAAAAGGGAAGAATTGCAAAATTTGCATAATTAATGTAAAAATATATATAAAAATATATAAATTTTATTTTCTAACCTATCACATTAAAAATATATAAAATGATTATAAATTGAAAAGATATATTATTTTGGTAAATTTTTTGAATTCTATTTTTATTTTCTCCTTTTTGTTCTAACGATTAAATTTTGTCCACGATTGTAATAATTAGAACAGATAAAAATCTCAATTGTTTTGCGTGTAATTTATTTTGGTTCAAAGCAAATCGTGAACATTCGATTAAATAAAATTCGATGGAAATAAAAAAAAAAAGAGAATTACATATAATAGTGGCTTGTCTATAATGCACAAGAATGCAGGCAAATAGAGGTTTCTTCGTTGTACCGTGAAAATTTCAAATATACTGTTAGAAATTTTCGAGCAATAGAAGAGTCCCGTGATTGCTGATATTATTTGTTCCGTATTTGCAGTTCATGGTAAAGTAAAGAAAAAATCCGTAATATTAAGAAGATTCACATTAGAAATTTTTACGGATAATAACATTAGCTTTTTCTTAGAAGTTAAGTTAAACTGGATCAAATTTCTAAATCAAAATATTTCGCTGTTGAAAACAATATATTCATAATAAAGTTTATTTATAATAAATATATATATTAAAAAATAAAAATAAATATTTTTTAACAAATCTTAACAATTTTTTACTTCTTTTATAATTTTAAATCATTCAATTTATATAAATATATATAAAATATTTAATTTTAGAATTGAATCATATTCAATTCTGTGGATTATCTATAAATCTTAAATTTATATTTTATCAATTTTTCACTTTTTTATTTTTCAAAAATTAACTATTATTTTATAAGAAAATATATTGAGATTAAATTATTAATATTAATATAATTATTAATATAAGAATATATATTGAAATGAAATTAAAAAAAAAATATTCATTGTAATCAAAATCATTTTGCGACATGAAAATGCTCAATCGAATGTAATTTAAAATTTTTTTAATTTTTAATATTTAAAATTACTATCAAAATAAAATAATAGAAAATTCATTTTTAATCTGTCTATTTCAAACACACTTGATTATTAATTATTTTATCTAATGCAATATAGATCTGAAAAGATATATTGAAAAATCATTGAAAAATCGATGACGAAACTTAGAAAATCATAATCAAAATCAATATTTTTTTATTTTAAATTTCTCTGAAATAACGAAAATAAATCATTTAAATTATCAAAAAATATTTTTTTATTTTAATTTTTTTAATATTGATATATCGTTTTTTTTCAAATTTTTATTACATTTAAGAATATTTCTATTTTTATCATTATCTATTTTATTTTAAAATATTTCAAAAAATTTTCGAATATTCAATTTTATTTTCTAAGTTTTAGAATACATTTACATTGTCAACATTTTTTTACAAAAATAGCCATTTCCTTTTAATTAAATTAACATGAATTAATCAAGACAAAAAATTATAGTGATATTATTTTAATAAAATATTGCAAGATAAAAAATTCATGAAAGTTATTCTATCATCTAATATCTATTTCTAAAAATACATAAACATCCTATATCAAAAGTAAACTATATTAAAAACTTTAATATTTATTTTAACACTTTTTTAACTTGTCAACACCTAATTTTCTATCGCTATCAGACTCAACTTCAAAATATTAACCACTTTTTACTAACATTTTAGCAACGTTGTCCAATTAAAGAATGCCCGTATTGCATGTTATCTTAACTCGAACTACCAGGTTACCACAACCAGATACTTATGTCATCCAATGAAAATCGAGCAAATCGAAAAAGACATAAATACATACCCTTGTATTACACGATTGTGTACAGAATCGACTACTTATATGGTTTAATTAGCCATCTTCCGTGATCACTTGCAAATATTACAGTTACTCAAAGCACATGTTAGAATGTGATATCAAGTCGCATGCGTAATAATAAAATTGATGCATCGTCTGAGAATCAATGGTAAATTCTTAATGTTGTGTATTGAAATCTCTTACAAAATGATTGAAGAATTAATATTAATAAGTTAACAATTATATATATATTATATAATATATTATTATATTATATAACAATTATTATAGATTATTAAATTTTTTTTCTTTTTTTTATTTTTTTTAAATTTTTTGCAAAACTAATAATAACTTCAATAATTTTTTTTTTATGGAATATTGAATTATGAATAATTTTGCATGAAAATTTTTTTTTCAAATATTTAAAAATATTTATATATTTAAAATGTATTATGTATGTATTATATTGTATGTATTTCTATCACAAATGTGTTAGTTTGTATTATATTGTTAGTTTTCATTAAATGTA
>NW_006263761.1:81747-88826 GCF_000469605.1 Apis dorsata | reverse complement strand
TATTACTTGAATTTAAAATTCTAGTTAAATTTACTTTTCGTTTAATTTCATTTTCTACCAAATTTATTCATCAAAAATTCTTTTATTGCAAGAATTCTCTTTTGTAAATCATAAATTTATTTCAATAATTTTATTTTAATAATAATGTTCATTAATAATACTTAAATTTTATACATAAAATATTAATGCAATCGTAATATTATTAATTTCCGAAATTTTTATTTTTATTTTTAAACAATATATAAGTTTATATTAAAATTTATATATATATATAAATTTTTTAAGCAAAATATTGATGTAATCGTAATATTATCATTTTGTGAAATTTCCATTTCTATTTTCAAACAACATATAAATTTATTTTTACAAAACATTAAATTTTTCAAAGATCTTTAAGTAATCAAATAACTTTAACTTCAACTTCAAATTATCGATTTTTTATGACAACTTCAATCAGCTATAAGAAACATATCTTTCATTAATTTTTTGAAAATTAAAATTCGTTCTCTTTCACTAAAATTTTCATGTTTCCAGGATTTCTTTCGCTATACCATTTGAATGTGCCATTGCCCATATATGATAAACAACTTTCTACATTTATTACGTAAGGAAATTACACCGATATCGTCTCTTATATTCATCTTAAAATTTCAAGAAAGAGATTAAAATTATAGACAAATGCAATGAAAATTTTTAATTTATATGAACTTATTGAGCAGATTTGATAATAATATCATTAATTCAAAGAAGTCTATTCTAATTTTTCTCCTCATATGAATTTTTCATTTTAAAATGCATAATAATGAATCTATTTAAAAACAATAATACAAATATAATAATTACTTAATATTTAATGAATTATTTTTTTGTTTATTTTGCATTAAAACATATTTTCTAGAAAAATACATAGTAGTTTTTTAAAAAATCTGTTTATATATATGTGTGTGTGTGTGTGTGTATATATATATATTATACCAATATTATACCAATTTAATATTCCATATGTGTGAAAACATTTAAATTAATGTGTTTTTTTATTCGATTTTGATTATTTTTCGATACTAAATTCTACAATCAGATTTTAACCATCATTTATAATTTTTATATATAGCTATTATAGTATATATATTATACTCTTAATTAAGATTGTCACAATTAAAACCATTCAAATATTGTTGAAAAATTGCCAAACATCAAAATTTCATTTATATTATATCATTTCAATTATATTATATTAATTAAAAAAGATATAAGTCGAAGAAACCTAGATATTTTTTTTTACTTGTTAGAAACGATTGCAATCAGATGCAATATATTAATTTGTGATACGAGTTTGCTAAAAAGAGTTTTTACTATTTCGTATATGAAATTATAAATATATTTTTGCTATTTTGTATTTTAGATAATATGCGTGATGTTATTTTTCTTTTATTTTATTATTAATCGTAATTGTCAATAATTAATCATAAAATTATTGAATGAGAGCAAGAATTGAATGATACTTAGATTACCATTATTTTGATTTTAATCATTTATTTCTTTTAATTGAGAATAATAATTAATTTTTTTATTTGTATACTATATTAAATATAATATATTTTTCTGTTTTAAAATCCTTCGATTTTTATTCCATTAATGTTATCAATTTATTTGTACAATATATTAAATACAATATATTTTTCTTTTTTAAAATCCTTCGATTTTTATTCCATTAATGTCATAATAATAATTTTTTTAATACAAAATCTTAAATACATATTTCTTTTTATCTTGATATATATTTAAATGATATTTTGAACATAATAATCTTTTTTATTTTTGGAAAATGTATCGATATCTAGTAATCCTTTGATTATTAATATTTTGATTAATTTATTTGATATATAGGAAACCTTATAATTTTTAATATATTATTTTTTCAAAAATTCTTTGATTTTTAAAAATTTAGTTAATAATTTATTTTTTCTTATATCTTTAATTGATAAAATTCATTAATTGATAAAAATCATTATTAATTAAAATTTATAATATAACAATCAAAGATTGATCAGAATAGCAAACGAGAAAATTTTTCAAGAATTTTTTTGAAATAAAAATAAAAGAAGAGACAAGAATTTCAGAGTTGCATCATATCAAAGAAAATATAAAAATTCTCAACTACATGTCCGCTAATCTATGATCAGAGGAATGTAAGGACGTCTATTATAATTACAAAATGACTGATCTTTACGATCTAACTGCTGTACACCGGTCATTTATCTTACTTTCTTTTTACGTAAAAATATCTTTGACGTACGCAACAATTCGATATCTCGAAGATCGATAATGTCTTCCGATAATGTCGTGTTTTATATCATCGGAGATATTTTTATTGTTTAGTTGCGGATGAACTAATACATTCTTACGATATTCAATAAAAATTTGCAAATTGCTTAACATTAACATTATCATTTTTATGTTATGACTAATCTTCTATTATTATATTTAAATTATCTTTTCATAATATCTATTTTTTGATTTTATTTTATCTACTTAAAATTTTATCCAATATCCAACTCTTAAAAATTTTTTAAAAATAAGAATTTAAATAAAAATTATTAAAAATTCATTAATTTTTAATCTTAAAATAAATTAATATAGTCTTTTATAAATTTGTAACTCATTATGAAAAATTAATAATTTTTGTAATAAATTTTCATTAGCAGCTAAATATGAAAAAAGATCAAAGATAAGTTTATTATTATTATTATCAAGAAAAATCAAAATATCAAAAATTTTTACTTAATATATTCAATTTAAAATGTTAAATATTTATTAATTATGGAAAAATTAAAATATATAGATATTATACATTTTCTATTTTATATATTCTTCGTATAAATTTATATATTATATATTCTTCCAGTTATACAAATCTATAATATCACATAATTTTATTATATTCTCGAAGAATTAAAATTTAATTTAATTAAAGGATTAAAATAAAGCTTATCCCATTTTTCTATTTCAAACGAGAATTAGAAGAAAATTAATGTATGCACAAATAAGAATTTCCTTTTTCTTGAATCTCTCCATTGACATCAAATAAACATCGATGGTAATTAAATCTACATCACCATTTAATTACGCAACTTGAAATAAAAGAAGAAAAAGAAAAAACATATCCTCGATATCAAAGATTCTTATTTCGAAAATGTATATAGTATGATAAAGGAAGATGGAGGAGGAAGAAGAAAGATGACAGAAAGCGGATGACGAAGACCTCGTTGAAACGGTAAATGATGATGACTGAAAACGAAGGACATCGGCCTATCTATTGTCCGTCAACGTTTCGTTAAATCAACATCTGATCATAAAGCCAACGGTATTACGCACACGCGGATGCAAGATCTTATCGATCTTTCTTAGCCCGGGTGACTTGAAAGCAATAATCTGAAATGAAACGCATTTTTCTTCCTTTCTAGCCAGCCTTGATCGGTCATTGATGTGGTTGAAGGAGATTATTTGTTGCTTGATCAAGTAACAGAAAAATGACAAGTATCGACAGATAATAGTCTTGAATGACTGCTAGTATAAGAATAGAGATTTCTAGGATATAAGAAGATACATTTATTTATTCGTTTACTTATTACGTGGGATGAATTTTTTGATATGACAAAAGAAAATATAAATAATGAATATTTAATACTTTTAACACTACTTTTAACACTAATAGGTATATATCTCTATTTTAATAAATTACAATATTGAGTTTATGAAAAACATTTTCATATTCATTCTCAATAATTTGATTAAAATAAAAAATATGAAATTCATTTATTTTGACAGATTTAATTGTTCTAATGTTAGGAAATTATTATTTATCAATATTAAGATTAGGATCTAATGTTTGTGTTTAAATATTTTGAATAATAATTTTGTAAAATTAATAAATTACAAGTTGATTAGATAACAAACTATTCTTTTATTTTTTAATTTCAATTATATTTTTAAAATAAAATATATCTAATATCTTGATAAGTCTCTATTAAAAGACCAATAGAAGATTCAATTCAATATAAATATATATAAAGTATATAAAAAATTTTTAAAAATAATAAGATATCATTGAAATATGTAAGTATGATCCATTTCTATCACTATTCTATATATATAATTTAAAAAAACGAAAATATATAAAACACGAATAGATATAAATTCTTTTTTTGAGTAAGTAAGATTAACATTCCTTATTTCTAACTTAATCAGATTATAATGATAAATTATTAGAAATTATTAAATTATACATTTATGTGTTTCAATATGAAAATAAAATATTGATATTCTTTTAATAAATACAATTTAGATATTGATACTAAATTAGGAAAAAGTAGTACTCAATTTACTTGATTTCGACATAATAATGCAGCGTTCTAAATTTATCCATGATCGAAGTCTGTGTATGGTGATCGAGGAAACAGGCCACCATGCGAACGCAACTTAATGGTTATACGGAAACATGAACAGAATATATGAACAAAAACATCAACGTATATATTTTAAAGAAAACATTTCCAAAAGAATAAAAAATAATCAATAATAATGTAGTCAGTCTAATCTTCGGTCGAAATTTTGATAGGTGATGATAGGTTAAATTTTATTATAAGTAATTTCTTCGAAAAAATTCAATAATGGAGGAATAAAATTTTTGCATTCTTTCTTGAAATTCTTGGATTTTTTCATCGTTCTTTCTGTTAATTTGTAATAATTTTTTTTTCTGGAAATCTAATCGTTTTGAATGAGGAAACTGGATGGAATATAAATTAGACTATACGAGATAGTGTCACAGAATTTTCGAAAGGAACCATTTCGTTTAATGTCGTCTGATGAATAATAATTCAACTCGGTTTTCGTATAACTTATTAAATTTCTTGATTTGAAATAGTTATTTAAATAGTTATTACAGATAATTATTTGAAATATATAAAATATATAAAATATATTGAATGTTTTGAGATATTTTTTAGAATTTTCTGAATGAAAATGTGTATTGATGCATTTAATAAGATTCTATATTTGCTTTATCTTTGAAATTAAATTGAGGATTCAAAATTTTAGAAAATGGAAAAAAGTTCTTTATGAATTTTATTTAAAATTTAGTATTTTTTTCTGGAATATGATTTTGTGATATGTATTTAAAATATTTACAATAATATTAAAATAAATATTGAACAATATCTATTAAATATTCTTCAATATTTTTTAACATAAAAATAAATTTCACAAAAAAAATTATTGCAAAATATTCAATTATAAATTTAAATTATTCTGTTTAAAGTTATTTCTACTTTCTATTCAATTATAAATTTAAATTATTCTGCTTAAAGTTATTACTATTCCTGTTATTTCCTAAGGATATTACTTTAATTTTATAATTGTATCCTCTTTACCTCGATAAATTAATTTTCGATAATTAATACTAAAAATTATTCTAATATTTATTATCATTAAAATTAAATAATTAAAATTCTTTTAATTACAAAATGATAAATAATAATTTACATTAATATAGTAAGATAATTCTATAACTAATAAATACAACAAAATATTAAATTTAAATTTATTTAATTGCAATATTTTATTTATTGTAACTCTGTTATCAAATGACCGATCTTGCCGATTTCAAAAAACGTCTAATGTTTCTCTTCAAAAATCAAGTCAAAGATATAGAATTTTTCCTCTTCAAATATATTTACAACGTACAGTATAAATTTTCACTCACATTCCTATTTATTTGCAGTGCACTCAACTTCATTTCATTTAATTTTATATCCGGGTAATAAAATTGAGAAATTTGTAAAAAAAAATGAAACTGTTCAGTTTCTACTGAATTCAATACATAAAATTGGTCAAATGTGACCAGATTTTTTTTCTCTTTTTGCATGTATGCACGATTATATCCGACAACATTTGTTTATTATCTAACCAACGATTGTGAAATTGAAAGAATTATAGAGAATTTCTGCATCGCGAGAACCGCTTGAATTTCTTTTCTTACTTTCTCCGTCAATGAAAAAGAATTTCTCGCCTTCCACTGTACCTCTTTTGGTTTTCGATATTTCAGTATCTTCGTGTCGAACGATTGACTACTGTTTTTTTGCTAAGAGCGAATGGTTTGTTAAGAGCAATCGAAAAAAGCATTACTCGAGAAAATCAATGGATAGTTTTAATTTCGTGTTCATTTTTAGTTTCACACTTTCTTTGAAGTTTGTAAACGTTTTCTTTGTGCAAAAATATTAAATAAATATGTATTATATATTTGATTCATTTTCGTGAAAAGAGGAAGATTTATTTTGTACCTGATGTTTATGATTTATTAATTTATTGTTTTTTTTTTTGTAAAATATAAAGATATTATTTTAAATTTATATTATGTGAAATCATACAATCATACAATACATATTTCGCGATATCATAATCAATACATTTTTGTTTATTAAATTTAGCAACAAATTATGATTATATTATATTATTTAATAATAAAGATTTTATTTTAAATTTATATTATGTGAAATCATACAATCATACAATACATATTTCGCGATATCATAATCAATACATTTTTGTTTATTAAATTTAGCAACAAATTATAATTATATTATATTATTTATTACTTATATTATTGTTATATATTTAATATGTGTATAAAAGCATACTATTCAATACTATTCAAAAGAATAAAAGAATTCAAAAATAAAAAAACAATGTAAATTGATATTATCTTGAAAATATATATAGTATTTATCAGAATATTGTAATTTTTTTTCTAAATGATTATGTTCATTTAAATTTTTTCTTGCATTTATTTTATTCACCTAAATTAATTTAAACATTCTTATAAAAATAGTGCAAAATTTATCATATATTCATTCTAATTAAAAGAATTATTGTTTAAGGTTAAGTCAGATTAATTATCTAAATTACTTATTTATAAATAATATTTTATAATTTTGTTACATTTATCTCAAAGAATTAAAATTTAATTAAAATAATATTATATTTTCTTATTTCAAACAAGAAAAAAATGGCAATTAATTTCT
>NW_006263761.1:71890-81735 GCF_000469605.1 Apis dorsata | reverse complement strand
AAAAAAAAAAAAAAAAAAAAAAAGAAAAAAAAATAAAAACGCATTCTGAATAACAAAGATTCATTTCATTTCAAAGATATACGTACTAGATGTAATAGACAATGGTGAACAAGAAGACGGAAGAGGAAGAAAAAGAAAGTACTGGTTAAGATTTACACTCCGTTATTAACAGTAAACGATGTATGTTAAATATTTGTTACTACTTTGACGTGATAAAATATGTTTTCTAATCATGATGTTACGTGCTATACTATGTAATATGATATAGTATGTGATTTCATATGATATGATTTCATATGATGTGATATCAATATGTTTTATAATCGATTCTTGAATAACACTTCAATTACATATATATATTTTTCTTAATAAAAGACAATGGGAATTTTTATAAATATTTTGGGCCATACATGAATGAAAGAGAATAGTACGAATGATTTTTTTTTTAATATTTTTAGTGATCATAATGAATCAAAAATTGATTGCTAAGGAAAGCTACATAGTTAGATACTAGATACTGCAAAGCTAGATACTATTTTTATTTATATATTATTAGAGAATTTATTTAAAAAAATAGATTTTTACAAAATAATTTTAACTAAATACAAGAATAAAATATTTTTTACTAATAAATATTTATACTAATAAAATATTTTTTAGAATCATTTTTTCTTTCTTGAAAAATTTAAACAAAAGAAATTTTATACAATTTTATATTATTTTATATTATTATTTTATTTTAATTGTACAAAATATCCATATATTATTCACATATTATGTATCATATTCCATCAATGGAATACATACCATTAATTAAAAATCTTTGATTTACATCATTCTTTCGCTTCTCTTTCGATCAAATAATTATTTCTGTTTAATGTCCATTGTCTATTTGTTATACAATTAATAAATAATAATAAATTATGACATAGAGCATGGCTATAACATAACTGTAACGAATTTCGTAATTTTCCTTAACATTATGTCGCAACTACATTCACTCAATTAATTCTGATTCATTCTCTTGTCTCAGAACTAGTTTTGCGTAAAGAAACAAAAATTCTGTCGTAAACTAGAAACCTATTTACGTGTTTCGCGTATGCCTCATGGCCTCAAAAATTAAGGACTCGACGTGAATTCTGATTTTTCACCGTCTCTTCAATAGCCACGACCTCGAAAACCGTCTATCGATTCCGTTTCCATCTGGAACTCGAACGAGAATGTTGACCTTTAACATACCTGTTTGAACTACGTATCTAATTTATTTATTTATTCGCATACAGGGAAAGTTTTCACTTTGTTCGAACGAAAAATAGCACGTTTTTCTAAGAAGTTGAAATTTTTAATGTGAAAGGTTTAAAATTATTGATGAGTTCCCAAGAAAGGATCAACGGAATTTAAGTAAATACTAGCAAACTGAAAGTTTATTTATTTTATTATATTTTGTTGTATTTATTATTTTTATTATTATCTAACAGCCAAAGTGCGGAATTTAATTGCTTTCGTTGTCTGATTGAATATCAATTGGTATAATATTTTGTTTTTGCCGATTAATTGAGGAGTATGAAAAATGTTAGAAAGAAATGTTAGAAGGAAAAAAATTATTATACCGATCGATATTTATTTTCAATCAGATAACGAAAATGAGATGGAGAAAATTGAACAATATCTAACGTTTCTGTTATAAAGTAAAACACAATAATATTTATTAAATAATAATATCTAACTAATATTAACGAATTGATAAGTTTCAAGTTTTATATATATATATACTTTTTATTACAATTTTATTATAATGTAAAAATAAAATTATTCTGATAATTTAGATAATCCTCATTAACAAAATTATTAAATATATATATTTTTAATACAATAAAGAATAAAATAGAAGAAAGTAATATAAAAAAAGGAGTATATGTTTATTATGATTATTATTTAATTTATTAACGAAATAAAAAATATATATAATCTATTGTAGAATATATAAAGAATTATATATATGATGATAAAAATATTATATGTTTATATGTTATTTTAGTAAATAAAGTTATTAATAAAATTCATCCATCTTTTAAAAATTTAATTTTAATAAAAATTATATTTATATGTATATAATAATAGATTATGCATGGATTAATTTATTTTTTAACTCGTTGAAAAATCTTATTGAATGAAATTAATTCATAAAATTCATTCAAATTCACTAACTTTTTATATTTTATACATAACTTTTTTCTGAAATATTTTTTATAGCAAAATAATGAAACATTAAAATTATTTTATAGTTTTCGTTCTATCTTATATTCCATTACGAATTTATATTTTAAAAACGAAAGAAAAATAATATAAATATTTTAAGGATTGATTTCACTCTCGAAGTAATATTGCACCAATAAAAAAATTACTCTATATATAATTTGATTTATGATTTACATATTTATAACATTCATAAAACAAAATTATCAATTTTAATGAATATAACTTATTAATTAAAGTTTCATAAAATATGACTGATTTCTGTAAATATGTTGACACGAGACATCATAATGATGTTGCATCAAAGTAAAATATGTATTAAATAAATCTATAATAAATGGAAAATTAATAATATTTTAAAATTTGCAATATATTAGAATCATCATAAAATTAAAAATTCAAATCGAAATAATTTTTTCAAATTCTACCCGAGATACTATGAACTTGAATCTTTGTCCCAAACAAGAATTGTTGCACGCTCATGTCACCATTCAAAGACAAGGAAGCGACTATCTTTGCCAATGATATCACGTAACGACCCGTTAGGAGGGCCTTTTATTTAACACGGTTGCATAAGATTATGCAAAAATCTGGGTCACTGATCGAGCAAAACCAATCTGAATCGAGCACGAGCCCTATTATTACGACGCATCCTTTGTCATATCGATGCCTTTGTTTAATCAACGGACATGCAAGACACGTATCGATAGTCCGTTAACATCAATCGATTTGTCTTCAAGCAAATTCCATCGTAAATAACTTCCTCTCGTTCTATTCGGAAAAAATGGTGAAGAATCAATACAACGCTTTTTTGTGACCTTTATAATAGCAATATTATATATAAAATATATGTTATATATATTATATATTATTATATAGTATTATAATATTATATATTATTGTACAATTTGACAACTTTAATTTTTATATCGATATCATAGCATATCAATAACATAATTACAATGCAAAATAAAGAATCTATTTTATATATAAAATAAAAATAATAAAGCAATTGGAAAAATTCGTTAATTTATCTTCTCTCCATTCTTTATCAGAAAATTAATTTTCTGATAATTTACTTATCTCTATTCTCAATTTTCATATGAAACTAAAATTTTTAATATTTCCAATTTTTTATTTATATTTTGACTTGATCTGAAATATAATAATTATTATAATTATTACTTTAAATTATATTGATTTATAATTTAAATTATTGTAAAATAGATATAGTTATATACTTTAAGATATAACGATAAGCAATAGCATGAAAATCGCAAGCTAAATTATAATATTAAATAAATATATAATATTAAATAAATTTCTTATAAATTACTTGTTAAAAATATAAATTCTGACATAGAAGATAAGATAAATTTATATATACATTTTTATATACATTTCTAATTTATATAATTCATATTCGTAATTATTTTAATGATCATAATATGAATTGAAAAAAATTTTAAAGAATTTTGAATAATTAAAAAATATTCAATAAATAATTCAACAATTCAATAAATTGTATAAAATAAATAAAAAAAAATTATAATATCAGAAAATGAAATTTGATTCTTTTTTATTATTTTATCTGATTCTAGCCAAAAGATAAAATTATCTAGTCTAATAAAAAAGTTAGTAAAATTATCAATAAAGGTAATAAAAAAAAGTAACAATAAGAGTAACTAAAAATTCAATGCAAAATTAAATGAAATATTATTCTTAATTTCCATATTATCCTATTAAAAAAGTAACATAAAACATATATTATCAATGCAAAATTGTATCAAATATTAACTTCCATATTTTATTTTGTATCTTTATTCTATTTTTATTCTTACATTTATAATAAGAAAATCTAAAATTCAGAATATAAAGAGATTAACTTCTTCAAAAACACTATAAATCACTATTACATCTAATATTATCAAAGCAATAATTGTCAAGTAAAATAAAATATTATCAATATTTTATCATTAAAAAATTTCTATGAAAAGTTCTTTGTTTTAATTTTTTTTATTTTAAAATAATTTTAATTAAAAAAAGAAAAAAACTAAACGTACATATATGTGTCAAGAAGAGGTTAAAACTGCGATTAAGAATCGTGATTAAGATTAAGATTAAAGAATCTTTGTGATTTCTCAAGAATTTATAGGTCATAAAATCAAATTATAGAGGGAAGAGATAAAGAAAAGAAGAAAAAGAAAACGAACAGAGACGTTTTTTTTGGAGCCTACGGATGAGTTCACATTCGTGAAATTAGGACCTGGTCCGAGGACTCGATACGAGGGACTGCAAACTTTCATCGCCTGAGGCATTCAAACGTTGAGAGAGTGGTATTCATACGTGTCCACTTTCATGAGCCGAGTCTTCCCATATTTTTATCCATGTATTAAAGATTTTATTGTTTTTCTTTTGTATAAAATATGTTTTTCTGCTGACAAATAAGATCTATTGTTTCTTTGATACATTCATTTATTTCAATAGAAAATATCAATTTGCAATTTATTAACCATGATTATTCGCATTTAAATCGCGTAAATTTAAAATATGTATAATTAAAATAGACAATGTGATAATAAAGATTTATTCTTTAAATAAATAATTAATTTAAATAAATAATTAATTGCATATATTAATGATAGTAAATACTTACTTAGTTTTAGTTTTCAAATAAAATTAAATATAAAATAATTATGAACGATATTGTATATGAAAAATATACTTATATTTCATAAATTGATGATTAGTATAATATAATATTTTGTGAAAAATATTTTGGAAAAAATATTTATTATCAAAATCAACTATGAAAATCTTCAAATATTTTTTTTTTATAAATATGAAATATTTTTCGTTTTAATATTAAAGTAGTACTTCTGGATAAAATAATAACAGGTAATATTAAATTAATTAAATTAAATCTAATTAATAATAAAAGTAATAGACAGTAATAAAATTATATTAAATTTAAATTCAATAATTATCGATATGAATAATATTGAATGACCTCAATATCATAATTATAATAAAATACAGTATAAAAATATATTTCCCATTATAAAATAAAATTCTATTTATCAGAAATAAAAATACATGAAATTTGAATGGATTTTCCATATAAAATAGGAATTTTTTTTGCAAATGAAAATAGATAAAACAATAGAATTTGGACAAAAAGATGTTTTGTAATTAAAGAATTTTAAAAATATATCTTTTTATTTTGCATTATTTATGTATTTTGCATATTTTAAAAATATATCCAAAAATACATATATGTACGTATATATACATATGCATTATATTATATCGTATATTATATCATAAAATATCGTTTTATTTCATCAAATTAATTTCTGATAAATTTTTATATTTATTATAATTGTAGATTATCGATAACATAATAATATATATTAATACTAGTCAATATTAATTATAGGCAAACCATATTTTTGTTTTTATGTGAGTTGTTAATTGAGCGTTAGATGTAACAGTTTATATTTTGAATTTCATTTATCACAATTATTATTGAGTTTTATGAAAGTGATTTTCAATCATGCATATTTATTGTTAACATTCATATTTTAATAATAATCATCTTAATTAATATTATAATTACAATTCTAATTAACTATATACTAATATAAACAATTTATTTTTTATTATAAAAATTCTTCATAGATGAAGATATTTCTGATATAAAAACTAAAATAAAAATTCTCATGAAAAATAGAAAATAGGAATTCACATTCACTGCTATTTTCTTCGCGACATTTCCGAAGTAATCGAATCATAATGAGAGCAAAAAGCGAAGTCGAGGTTACTGTGACTGGGAAACTAGCAGGAAATGTGATTAACGTCATGGTAAGGACATTCACGATGACCGTGACACGACACTTTCGAATTATCGTCCTTGATCAAGTCTAAAATCTCTCCATTCAGTATATATTAAATACGATCCTAGTCAACCTCTGTTCGATAGCTTTCCAATGCATTCGTCGTTCTTTCATTCTTCATTTCTAATAAACAATTATTGCTCGATCCAATCAATGCGAACGATTCTAATTTTTATTTTCATTACGGAATAATCTTTTCATAATCTTTTTTTATGCTTATATATTAGTTATATTTAAATATTATCTTATTTTCATATTATTTCGTTATAATTTCACTTCGATTTCCGTGATACAATTTGCTTCTTAACTTTCAATTAATCTTCTAATATATTTCATTCTTTAAATTTTATAAACTCCATATCAGCATCAAATTTGTATTATTACAATTGTATAATTACAAAAGTTTTCATACATTATTTTATAAGAAGATTATCGGAATTTATTTATTTTGAAAAAAATCCTGATTTTAATAAAAATTATTATATATATAGAATGTAATACGTTATACATAGAATAATTTTTTTTTTTTTAGTTGTTTAGTTTTTTTAGTTTTTTTAGGAAAATCGTTAAATGCATGAAATTAATTTTCAAATTTTTTATGTTTTATATATAATTTCATCAGGAAATATTTTTTATAATAGAATACTAATAGTTTAAATTTAATACTTATATATTTTATAGTTTAAATTTTTGTTCTTGTTATCTTTTATTATGAATTTATATTTAAAAAACGAAAAATAATGCTAATATTTTAAAAATTGATTTTACTCTAAAGTAATATTTTATTAATAAAAAAATTATTCCATATATATAATTATTTATATACTTATACTTTTGTTTCATATAAAAACAAAATTATTATTGGTTTTGATAATATAATTTATTAATCGAAGATATATGAAATCTATAAGATTTTTGTAAAGCTGTATATATCAAATCATGAATTATAAAATATAAGGAAAAAAAATTAGAAAAAAAATTGAATTCTACAATATTTAACCAATAAAATATAATATAAAAATAAAAATATTTATATTTTCTTTAAATAACTTATTATAATATTATAGTTTTCTTTATTTAATTATAAAGAAAAAAATTATTGTCCGTGTTTTTTATATATGCTAATTAATTATCAATATTACTACATAATCTAGATGGAATTTTGATATTGATTTGGCATTTAGTTGAAATATATACTTAAAATTATTTTTTCTTATATTCAATATATTTTTTTCTTATTTTTATTTATTTATTCGGACAATTAATTTATCTTCAATTTATTAATTTATTGATGTAATTAAAAAATGAAATTAATTAATTATTCTAATATAAACTTTTATATATTTATTTAATATTATAAAAATAATATATTGATTATTTATACATTAATTGAATTATTACACATTAATTTAATGCTCAATTTATAACTACCAATAATTTATACATTGATTATTATAAATATACCATTGATATATTCAATTATTCTAAATATCTAATTAATAAAATTATTAATCTATAATTAAATATATTTAATTAATAAAAATGTTTAACATTAAACAAAAATGTTTAAATTTTATTTTCAATTATAATATTAAAATATGCATGTTAATGATATGTTAATGATACTTATTATTATAAATATAATATATGCATGATACATCTTTTATATCCTTTTACTTATGTAATTCAAATCTGTGACGCAAATGCCACGAAAATGTCACTCTATTGATTCTTGATCAATCGAACTTTACATGCAAATATTATAAGTGAATCGAACGTCAAATAATCGTTAAATTCTATTATAACAAAATAAATAAATTTTTTTATTTGAATGGAATGAAGAATAATTAAAATAAAGAATTTAATTTTATTATAACATTTTTAATTTAAGAAGTTAAGAAGTTAAAGAAAAACTCTTAAAAATCTTGAATTAATTTAAATCTTTCTTTTTGAAATCTAATGAATAATATGAACGAAAAAGATAATATTGAAAATTTTCAAAAAAATCATGAATTTTTTTATAAAAAAAATTAATTTAATTTTATAAAATATTGAGACATTCTTTTTTTAAAAATTCTAATTTAAATAATTTAATTTTTTAGAATTTAAAAAAACATTATAAAAAAAAGAAAAATATCTTAAATTTTTTAAAATTTTTAAACTTTTTAAAAAAAATCATTATATTTTCAAAAAATTTTAAGCAATATTATCAATTATCTTTATAATATCGAGTATACGTATATATTAGATATTACATTTTTATTATAATCTTGTTATAATCTTTAAAATAAATTGTTATATAATTTTTTCATTAATTTATTTATTAGATATAAAGGAATTTAAGTTAGTTATTTTCTTTTTGAATAAAAAGAAGAAAAAAACAATCTGAATCTATCGAATAATATTAAGCCTGCATAATGGCACAATTTGAATAATTTTCTTTACAAAAAATAAAGATAAAAAATAATTTGCGCATAATTAATATTATATAATCAATATGCAAAACATTCTAAAAATACAATTTTTAAAAATATCTTTTATGATTGGAAACAAAGAATAAAAATTACAAACAATATAATATAATATAATATATTTATTTTTCTTTATATTTCCTAATATAATAATTATAATAAAAAGAAATATTGAAATATAGTTAAATTCCATTATTTAATTTCAGATTACATTATGAAAATTAAATAAAGAATTGGATTATTGTCTAAAATATTTAAAAAATATCACAAATTTTCCAAAACAAAATTTCAAGAAATATAATTTACCTGAAAGATAAAAACCGAATTAATTTCTAAAGAGAATCGTGTTTATCAACTCACTGAAAGGAATCGAAAATCCAGATCTAACTTAATGTAATATAATGAATTCTCAACAATGTACGTAAGAAGCAACTTCTGCGCATTCTTTGCTAGATTTAAATGCGTCTCTACTGGCACTTCGTGGTACAATAGGTTGGCAAAATAAACAACATTCAAAAAAGGAATATATCTCTTTTAGACAAATGATCGAATAATTACGCAAAGTGAACAGAAACGGTGTTTCTCGTCGAGTATTCGAGTTATCGTTCATTTTTTTTATTTTTTTATATAAAATAGAGAAAGTTTCCGTGCCAAACTAAACAGATAAACGATAAAGAAAAGTTTGAATACTGTTGCAACGGTGAATTTCTCATTTCTGTTTTCTTATTTATTTCTATTTCATTTCTTTCCATTTCTGTTCTCTGAAAACAGGGAACGATTTTTTTTTTTTGTTCTTTTAGTTCTTTTAGTTTTCTTCTATCATTCTATTATGAAGAAATGATTTTTTCGAAAAATTTAATATAATTTCGTATTTCGAAAGATTGATTATTTATATTTATATTATTTATATATATATTTTATATATTATTTATATATATATTATTTATATATATATTTTTCTGATTTTTTAATTTACTTAGTTTTTTCTTTTTTCTTTTTTGAGAAAATTGTGGAAGAATTAATTAAAAAAAAATTTTTTTAATAAATATGATAAATAATTATAATGTTTAAAAATGTTTACTTTTTTGGAAAATAAAATTCATAATTTATAAAGAAGGAATTATATAAATAAACACTTTTATTTAGCATAAGATAATAAAAAAACTAAATGATCATTTTACTAATTTCATAGAAAGATCAATTATGATAATACAAATAAATT
>NW_006263761.1:59355-71717 GCF_000469605.1 Apis dorsata | reverse complement strand
TGTATTTATTTTATTTTTTATTTTTTAAAGAAATACACTCATTTATAAATTGATTGTATTAAATAGAACATAGACAATAGAAATTAATGAACATAACAATAGAATATATTTATGAATTCCAAATTCTTTTAGACATTAATATTATAATATAATCATATTGCATAAATTTTACATAAATTTTATATCATATTGCATATATTTGAGAAATAAAAAATAATTAATAAGATTCAAAAACAAAAATATATTAATTATTATATATTATAAAAATTAATAAAATTTATTTATTATTATATGTATATTTATTATATTATTTATTATATTATATTATTTTATTATATATATAAAATTTATTTATTATTATATGTATATTTATTATATAAATATATGTTCATTCTTATATAGTATAAATATAGTATAAATATAGTATAAATAATAAGATATATATTAAAACAAATCTAAGAAATTTCATCTAAATAAATAAATTAAATAAAATGTGTATTAAATAAAATTAGGCTAAATAAAATAAATATATAATTAGTTTAAAATTTAAATAAAATACAAACTTTTATTGTAATAAAATAAAATAATTTAAAACAAAATTATATATTATAATAACTCAAGACAAAATAAATTAATTCTTCAACCAAAATTTAAAACAATCAATTCAAAATTGATTTAATAAATTTCATAAAAAAAAATAAATACTCTTTTCATCTTTCTTGAAATATTCTAGAAATATTCTGATATTGAAATTATATTTAATTCTTTAAAAAAGACATATTTTCTATATTTATTGATAAAATATTTTACTTTCCAGAAAATTTTCCAATGATCAAAATCATTGATTCGATCAGAAAAGATAATCTAAATTCGGATTTATTTTTTTTTTTTTCGATCTGCGACCGAGATTTCCACTTACTTATTAATGCATCTCATCAATTGAAAGCTTTCCCCGTGGTTTATTCCAATAAAAAAAATCTTCTCTTTCCCATAATTGGAAAAAGAAGTCTCATTGACGATTTTCATTAACCTTGAATATTTTATATGTTTGTCGTGGAAATCGACTCATAAACATATATAAATATATAATAGTTTAGGAGAAAAATAAAAAACATTCGATTTCTCGATTTAAACTATGGCAATTTTCTATTTAAAGTTATTTGAAAATCAATATCCAAAAATATGTAAAGTTTATTCTATATCTACAGTATAATAGAATTTCATTTATACTAAGCTATCATTATTAGAATTATATCAGAATATCTTCATAATATAATAGAATTGAAAATATATATTTTATATCTTTGATATAAATTATAATTATTTAGAAACTTTTTTTTCTTATTATATAAATAATAATCTAGTTATATAAACTTACTTATAAATTCAAAACGATGTTCTATTATAATAAAACAATCAGTAGAATGATAAAATATACTATTACTATCTATTGAAAAAATATTGGTGACTTTAAAAAAGAAACTGTCTTCCATCCTCTAAATTACAATATTCATTATTCAACTTTATTTTTTTATCTTAATAATTACTTGTTTTATTTTAATAATTAATTATAACATATTAAAGAATAAAAAACTAAAAATAATATACATTTGATATGTAACTTTATGAATTATGAATAAGTGAATTAAATTGCTATAATAAATAATATGCTATAATAATTAAATTGCTATAATATCATAATATAAATGGTTCCTAATTAAAAATTTTCTATAATAATAGTAATTAAATATATAATAATAATAATAATAATAGACATTAAAAAATTTATCATAGTCTATCAAAAAAAAATTGAAGTTATTAACGTATTCCATAGAATTAAAAAATTTTAAAAAATGTTATATCAAAATTCTGCAAATTTAGAAAATTTTCTAATTGCAAAATCTGTTAAAATAAATAAAATTACTGATATTGAAATTTATAGTATTAATTATTAATTAATAATAAGATAATCTAAAAATTCAGAAGAGAGAATACAATTACAATTTTGTGAATATATTTGAATTATAATTATATTATATATTTATGAATTATAATTATATTATATATTAATCATTATAAAAAAATAGTACTAAGTTCTTAACCCTTTCTTCGTAATTTCTTTTTTCTTTTTTTTAACATCTTTAGCCTTAAGCAAGATGCATTTTACGCAACAGGATTCTTAATCTATGGATTTATTCTATTTAATACATCGAAATCCATGACACCACTCTAAATCCACTTTGTTACTTAATAAAATCCAAGTTCCCGGAGCGATTGCACCACCATATCGACCAGAAAGAAATGAGGTTCGCGCGCGGAATAGAGGCGGTTGGTTGCATTATTTGTGGCATTTTTATCGGCGCCGGTTGGCCTTGCGGACATTACCTCCGTGTTCCATTCACTGCTGCAAAACAGGCGAGATCATTGTAGAAGATCTTTATTAACGAGTCGCGAGGAATCATGCTTCGTTCGTTTTCATAGTAAAAGAGTCATCGGTAAATTTATGATAATTTAATGTACCCGAATCTGTTCCAAATAATTTAATTTACCCAAATTCAAGCAAAATAAAGAAACTCCTGCAAATAAAGTTTGCAAAAACGCTATCTAACGGTAATCTTATGGTTTCTATTAAATGTTTCTTTATTTTTTGGAAGATTTATATAGAAAGTTAAAAAAAAAATTATACCGTTTTGTTTTACTTTCTTTTGTTTCATTTTGCATATTAAGCTATATTTAGTTATTACACTTTTATTATTGTTTCTTTTTTCATATTATATAATTAAAATTAAAAGTAATAATATATAAATATTAAAGTAATAACGTATTTTGTCTTTTAATATAAATATATTAATAAATATATTAAAAAGTCTTTTAATAGAAATTAAAAACATTTATTTATTTATAAATCTATTTAAAATTAGATGAAGTTCAAGACCAATTGAAGGATTTTGTAAAAGAACAGATAAATATGTATATCTATTAAATTTAGTTTTTTAGATTATTAATCTTGTTTTATAAATTTTATAAAATTTTAATATAATATTATATATCTTTCATTAAAAAGTAATTTAAAAGAAATATAATTTTATACATACTAATTCTAATAAAATTTTCTTCCAATTTTTTATTTAAGCTACTAAAAATATGTCATATATCTGTTTTTCATTGGATCCTTCAATTAATTATAATCATATTGTGGACAATCTAATTTTATTATATTAAATTGTTTAATGCTTTAATATGCTTTAATATTTTTATAAATAAAAATTTATTAAAATCAAATATCTTGAAAATATGAAAATTATGACTAAATGAATTAGTCTTCAATTTATCAATATTAAATTTTTTTTAAAAATCTAAATAAAATTGATCATAATTGAATAATTTAAGGAAATAATATTCGTCAAAAAATTTAAGTAAAACAAAGATTATGTAAAAATTATTATTAAAAAAATAAATATATATTTATAAACTATCATCAAAAATATTTATTTTTACGGATATAATATTTTATAAATAATTAGAAAAATTGGAATAAATATTAATAAAAAATTATTTATCTTATTTTATATAAAAATGATTTAAAAATAGAATGATAACTTTTTTTACAATTTCTTATAACGTTAATCTTTTACGACTGGATATTAATATACAGAGTAATTAAGAAAAAGATATGAATCAAATTATTAAAATAATTTTATAATATAAAATCTTGCAAAAAAAAAGATAAATATCATTCCTTTATCCACATATTCTAATTTAATTAAAAATATTACAAAAATTTCCATTCACAGAAAGACATTTTTTTCTTTTTAAAAAAAGAATAATATTTATCTTAATTATCACATACAATTATATCTATCTTTTAAGAGAAATTTTAAAGATTTTCGTATATCACAAAGCACCAATTTTAATCCAAATAATAATTTCCAAATCTCCTCATTATAAATCTAACTTAATTTAATCTATTTTCGAATTAATTCGATTAAAGAAATTTATTTCACATAAAAGCAAAGTTTCCTGAAACTCTTCATTTTGTGATTCTCTCATTTCACAAGGATAAACAAGATACAAATAGGAGATAATGCGATGGATCTTATCTTAATATAATTCATACTATCTCGCTCAAAAGTGTAGATATATTCAATTAATGAAGAACTTGACGTTTGTTTTTCTGAATTTGCTTTATACAGTTTTTTTTATTTTAGCAAGCCAATTATCGTTCGCGATTCCGTTTTGTAATTAATCGAGGAATTATGTGAGCTGGCTCGTGCTGGTGAATAATTACATGCATATTTAATAAAGACTTGCATAAGGCAGTCCGTTACATTAGTGAACATCGAGTCGTGAATATTTTGAACAGTTCTATTAATAGGAATCCAGAGTTATGAACGTTTATGAATTTTCTAATTATTATATATTTTTTGTAATATTATATATTACATATTTTGTAATATTATATATTACATATTTTTTTTAAGAAATTATTTGTATTTTTAAAATTTGTTTGAGTTTTAAAATTGTTTTAAAATTGTTTTAAAATTGATAATATTTATATTTTTATATTTTAAAGTGAATTTTAATAAAGAGAAAAATTATTGATGATATATAGCTGATAATTGATGGCAATACATTGAATGAAATAAATCAAAAATATAATATTAAAATATTAATATAATATAATATATAATATTTATTTAGAAAGTCAAAATTTCATTTTTAAATATTTTTTATTATTTGATTATTATTTTAACTGTTTTTGAGAAAATATATTGAATGATAAAATAGAAATATTAGTAAGTAAATTTAAATTATTTTTAGAATTTTTGAAAGATTTAATTGTTTGAAAAATTTAAGAATAAAATACAAGATACAAGAATACTATAGTGTTAATAAAAAAAAAGAATATCATATTATAAGATTATATATAATATTCATTATATAATTAATACATAGAAAAAAATTTGGAATTTTTAATCACTATTCTTTATTGTTATAAAATTTCCATTTGAGTCAGTTTATAATAATAATATATTAATAAATAAATATAGAACTTTTTCATTATTATTATTGCAAAAATTTAAATTTTTCGATTTAATTAATGTTATTAGTAATCATACATTTGGAATATAACAACTGAAAGCATATTATTAATGTATAATAAGAAATTTAAAAAATTTCTAATTGGTAATCTTTCATATTATAGAAATTTAACTCTATTAGAATTTCCATTCACTTTTTCATTAGATAAAATTTTTCATAAATTTGAATAAAAATTCAATAAAACTCAAAAAATTCAATAAAAAAAATATATTATTACTAATGCCTGTTATTGATTAAAAAATTTCTAGTTATTATTTTCTCTCTTTAATATCTCAAAAATTCAATTTAAATTAATTACTTATTACAATTTCTTAATTTTTATTTTTCTATTATCAGATTCAAGTAAAAAATACTATATAATTCATCTTCAATATCCTTGTTATTTTATTTCCAAAATACAAATTCTTAAACTCTCTATATTAAATTCAGAAATTCAAAAAAAAAACCTATATCTAATAAATTCAAACACATCATTTATCTCGCGCATTTCCGCAAGTTGAGTTTCGATTAACGATAAGAATCTTAACGATGTTATCGTATAATCTTCATTTGGCTCGTTTGATCAATGATAAACGGTAGCGAATAGATGCGCGCGCCGTATGCAATAATCGATTCTTGATCCGATCGAGGTATCGAAGAAACGGATACCGGAGTAGAATACGCGCGAACGCCATAAGCCGCTTGGAACCGTTATACCGTTTGTAACATACAAAATATTGGCATTATTTTCTAATGCTCTCGCGTTGTTCGCAGGTCTTAATTTCTTTGGTTTATATGTTAGTATATATCAGTTTAGTGAAGATCGGTTTCATTTCGCCCGTCATTTCCGTTCTATTTTTGTATGGAACGATTATTCATTAGTTATATACATGTTTCACGTAACTGAGTTTACCTCTTAACCTCTTATTTTCGATGGGAAAATTTTTGCTATTTAATAGCAAAAATTGCTATTAAAATAGGTGCATTTAAAATTATTTCTATGGATAATTATTTCTTTCTTATATAATTAGAATATATTGTCATATCCATAATATGTGCCATTATGATGGAATGATGGCATCACGATAATCTATAATAAGAATGTGATTATAAAACACAATATATTATTAAATCAATATTATTTAATCAAAAGAATAAAAATCATTTATCATATTATTAATCTTAATAATACGATATGAATCATTTATCATATCTTTAATCTTCCAATTACTTTTCTTCTAAATAAATTATAATATATATAAAAAAAATTTTCTAAATAAATTATTTTAATTAATATGTGCAAAAATAGAAATTGTATAATAGAAAAAAAAAATAATATAAAGAAATTGCAAAAAAAGTAATATAATTTATAATATATTCGAAAATAGTCGAAAATAACATAAATTCACAAAACTTTGTAATTTTATATTTTTTAATTTTATATTTTTTTATATAGAATATATTTTAAACATATCATGACATATCATCTCAATAGAGTCGTTTTATTTATGAAATTTCATATTAAGAGTTTGAATAATGAAGATATAATAAAAAATACATATAAAATTTTATGTATTAAATGATTTTGAGTAACATATAATACATGTACTTGAAATGAAAGTGGAAATTATTTCAAAGATTGCAAGTTATTTACTTTTTTTGGAATTGTATATTTTTATATACGTTAATTGATGTCTTGTGTAAATATATCAAAATGTATCTATGTACTTACATTGAAAATTGATTAAGATAAGCTTAAAAAATATTTTAATATTTATTTTATTTTGTAAATTTTAATAGTAATAAAAGATGAGGAAAGGAGCAAAGCATACTTTCATTGTCTTTTATATGATAAATATATAGAAGTAAAGTTAAAATACTTTTTCTAATAATAATTTTTGTTATAATTTTTGACATAATAATATATGTTATAATTTTACTTATAATTTTTTACATACAATATAATTTTATTTACTATTTTTTTATAGAGAATAAAAAAAACGCTTTAATTGGCATATAAAGAATATTTTTCCATTTAAAAAACAGAGATCTTGAAATCTTTAAAATATCTTTAAAATATTTGGATTATATATATCAAGTGATGTATTATTGGAAATTATTTAGTTTTGATTAATGAAATTTTTATCTAATAATTTTAAAAATGACTAAAAATTTAATTGTATATAAAGGATAAATCATTTAAAACTGGAAACTAAAATAATTTCAAAATTATTATTAATTATATTATAAAAAATTTTAAATAGAAATTAAATAGTTTTGAGATAAACATAATTTAATATTAATTTAAAAATGATACAATTCTTTGTTTTCTAAAAAAAAAGTATTAAATTATTTATGTGAAAAATTATTAGTTATAAAGAAATTTTATTTTGATTTGATAAATAAAATTTCATAAGCACCGAAAAACATAAATAAATAAATATCACTTCATCTTTCATATAAGTTTTATAAAATTCATTATAAAATTCAATTCATTTTATCAATTTGAATTTCATTATTAATAATGAAAATAACAAAATAATATTTTCATAGTATAAATATCTTTTTTATAAAAAAAATCTCAAATAAAACCGATTAATCCATTAAATTATATGATTGTACGTATTATAAAAAATATGTGACTTTATTTAATAAAATATATTTTATATGTGTTTATATATGTTCATTTACAAAAAAAATAAATTATATTAAAATATCCACTTAGAATGAATTTATATTTCATTAGAATGAAATTATATTCATTATGAAGCTATTCAATTTTTGTCAAAATTTTATTCGATGTAATAATTTCAAAAATATTTCAGTTTCTAATTTTATCTAATTTTAGCAATTCTACTTATATCAATTGTTTAATATTCAATTAATTAATGGAAATACTTGATTGAATGAATATTTTGGATATAGTTTTTATATTGAACGAATTTATTTGATCAATATGTATGTATAGAAAATTGAAAGAGTATGATACAACAACAGAAATAATATTATAATAATTTAATTGATTAAATTAAAATCATTTTATATTTATATCAATCAACTTAATAATGTTTTTTCACTAATTTTTTGTGTGATATGTATTTTATTATGATTATAATGTATGCCTTTTTTATTTTATTTTTAGACAATTATCTTATTAGGTTTTAACTATATGAAATATTTTAAAAGAATTTTAACGCATATGAAAAATTAGAAAAGCATATTGTAATTTAATTAGACAAATATTTCGTTGATTTTTTTATATAATTTTTATGCAGTGTTTAATTAAAAATATATTTTATATAATTTATTGTAAATATATAAATTTTTATTAATTTAGTTTATATATTGTAAATAACAATTTATAACTTTATTCAAATTAGTATATTGTCATTTATATTTTAAAAGAAATTTTATTATTTATTTTTATTAATTATTCTTTTTAATCTAAAAATTTTCTAATAATAATAAGTTCATTTTCTTCATTCTGTTTTATTTCATATAAAGTAAAATAAAAAAATCTGATTGATTTGAATAAATAATACTGATTTTATCTTACAATATATAAATTAGTTTTCTAATTTATCTAAATATTTTTTTTATTTTATTTTGCAAAATTTATTTTTACATATAAAAAGAAATAATAAGAATAATAAATATTTTGCGAAAATTATATTTTTGACAAATGTTATTTCATGATCTTCCTATTTATTTTCCGGATAATTTAGATCACAAGAATTTACGCGACGCATTGTTACATCGTGCACACCGTTATGTGGTTTGCAACATCTCCCAAAGCATAATATTATGTATTTTTTAATATATTCCTTGGCTATTAATGTTAATTCTATTGAGCGTATGCAATATGTTTCTTAAAATTATCTTCATTCACTAATTCTTTCACCTAAAACCATTCATGTATATATCAATATTGATCTAATATTTATTTTTGCCTCTTTTTCCACAAATTTAATTATTTCATGATTTTATATAAAATTTAATATCAATTTTAATTTCGTGTAATGTACTTACCTGGAACAAGAAAAAAAACACTTTTGAATATTTTGATTGTTATCTTTATTATTGTTAAAAAAATCTTTAATCATTAATTAAAAACTTATTAATTAGATAATGAAATAAAAGATTTTTTACGAAATAACATTTTTTCAGAATTGTTCAAAGTCTAGAATATTGAAGAAATTTGGAGATAATGAAACAAAAATTCAAGAAATATATAGATATCATGCAATTTAAAAAAAAATTATTATAGGAAAAATAATATTTAGTATTTATATAAATTAATAAATTTTAAGTTTAAATAAAATTAAAATTAAAAAAAATTAAAATAAATTCTAAATATTTAAGCATCAAATCATAAACGTCAAAAATTCAAATTCAAAACATTAATGATAATTAATTGATAATGATATTGATAATTAATGATAAAATTCAAAACATTCATGATTATATTTTAGAAACTCAAAAAATCAATCTCTTTATTATCGATTATAATTTAAATAAATTTTCTAATTTAATCTTTTTATATATGCATGTACTAACAAACCGTGCTCAAAAATAAATAAATAAATTATAATAATAAAAATAAATAATAAATAAATAATAAAATGAATTGATTTCTATAAAATGAGTAACATAATTTCAAGTAACTAAAATATATTATATATTACAAGAAAAAGATATAAGAAATAAATTCAAGAAATAACAATAAATAATTTATTATTAATTTTAAAGAATATTTTCAAAACATTTAAACAAATGAAGAGATTATGAGATAAATTATGATTTACTAATGAATCATGTTGAATATTAAAATCATAAAAAAATTAAGGCACTTGTTATATATTTTATGTATATAAATTATTATGTATCTGATTTATTAGTTTATTAATTATATTTAAAAAAAGATTTAAAAATAGTATATAGCGATATATTTCATTGAAATTCCTTTTAAAATATTAAATCGAGTGGATCACGATTCATAAAATTTTAAATTTAATTTTTCATTCTTAATTTTATACTTATATTATACTTATACTAATAAAAAACATATAAAACATTTACTAATTTTTTAATAATAGTCATAAAATACACAAATTAAAATTTTCTAAATATCAATTTGATCAATGAATTAGATTCATTCTGTATTAAAAAAAATCTAACGAGTTTGATTCGTCGAACATTCCTAAAAAATATAAACGTAATAAATAAACGTCATCAACATAGTAACAAACATACGAAATATCAGTTAATTTTTATTCTTATAGTTTATCGCAGGAAAACAATTGCATGTAAGTACACATGGTACGCGAATAATTCCTTCTCAGTGAGAGCTGGCTGCCAGAGTCATGTAAAAGTGGATGTCCTATTAATGGAAAACAACTCGCGTTATCTCGGCTTCCACGCGGAAGAACAGCTGTCACAAGCGAAGGAATTGTCGTCGAACCTGTCAGCTTCCTATCTATCGTGTTTTTCTATATCGATTATAACCAAAATTGTCGTTGATATATATTAACATGACAAAATTCTTCCTGCATCACGTGGAATTGCACAACGCGTTCCACAACAAGTCTTTTCTCCCTTCTCGAGGCGACAAATTAGAAAGTGTTTAACGCGTTTCCAACCGCTGCTGGTTTGCGTGATGCAAATATCGTTTGTACGAGAACGAGACACGAGAAAATTGTATAAAATTCGCTATAGTATTGGTATTTTTTTGTATTTTTTTACTGGATTTAATTTGATTAAATTATTTTTATCGAATCATGATTTACGTGTTTTTTTCGTTTAATATTATAGAATAGAATTTTTTATTTGCAGATGTATCTAGTGTGAGATTGATGTAAATTAATAAATAAAATTTTCCTTTCATCAATAAATTACTAATTTATTTTAGAAATTTAAAATTGAAAGTTAAAAATTAGAAATTAAAAATTAAAAATTTAAGTCAGTTGCAATTTTATTATAAAATAATCCTTTTTTTCTTTCTATTTATAAATTTTTTCTATTTAAAAATTTTTTTAAATTTATTATTTAAAATATATAAAAAATATTCTTTCAAAAATATTGTGTCGTTTTTTGGATAACCAAAATTTATTTTCAAAATTAATCTATTCGAATATTTATAATTATATTATAATTATATAAAATATTTAAATATTTAATTTATTTTAGAAATTAATAGATAGATAATTTTATTTAGATTTGAATCTTCGAATTGAAGAAACAAATATCATCAAAAATATCATCTTTTAATCTCCTTGGATTTCCAAAATGTTATATAATAATTATATTACTTTCACTTATCTAAATGTTAATATAAATTTTACTACAAATATTAAATAAATTAAATTGAAAATAACTGAATAAATCATATAAAATTTATTAGAATGTATTGCGCGTTGAAACTTCTATTGTAAAAAGATGTTCATGATATTTAATTAATTAATAAATTTTATTTCACTCAATTCACTTAATTTAAAAAATGAAATTATTATTCCCGAAATTATAAATCTTGAATGTCATAACACTCAAAATTATAACACTGTTAAAAAATATAAAATATAAAACATCACCAAGAAAACAAGAAAACAAAAAAACTCACCCTCAGGTCGTGTTTCCACAACAACGAAGAGCAATATCACCGCCAGCATCAACAATTTCGTGAACCAAAGTCTCCACATATCTTCGCCCATCTGTTTCCCCGCTGTCACGGAATTACGAAATCAGAAGATGCACACTTTCATGTAAGTCGGTCCAAACGTTATAACGTTATCTCGTTACATCGACACCAAAATCGACTTTTCCTTTTTTTTACACAATTCCGTATCGATTATCTTTATCGTTCAATCCAAAATCAAATAAACAATTAATTTTTAAAATCCTTATTTTTCATTCAAAAATAATTTTAACCAAAACTGATACGTTGAATAAACGTTTTTTAAAAAAAAATAATAATAATAAATCCAAAAAAACAAATCCAATTTTCTTCCTTTATAAATAAAGAAAAATAGGAGTGTTGTTTGAAATAAACGATAAATATAATAATCAATCTTTTCCTCTTGTTATTGTCACAGTCTTTTCACAAAGATACTAAAGACGAAAAATTTTCCACCTGGTCACCAGACAGTGCGGTTAACGAGAGCTCCGGTACTCAAGCAACCGACCGATTGACCTTTCTCCCGAGTGCGTAACTTTGTCTGTGTCCCGGTGAGGACTGAAGGGGAAGCAAAGCCCGCCGCCGGCTGTTGGGAACCGGAGAAAGGTAT